>NC_142799.1:25938722-26077823 GCF_049724085.1 Artemia sp. Qi Xiang Cuo
TATGAAAGGCTAAGAAATCTAGCTCAGAAAAGTCGAAAATAGCAAACTACACATCCCAAATCATAGGTTTCAGACATCATTCACCTATGAAAGACTAAGAAACCTTAGCTCAGAAAAGCCTGAAATAGCGAAACTACTCATCCCAAATCAGAAGTTTCAGACAACAAACGCCTATGACGGAATAATAATCATAGCTCTTAAAAGTTCAATTAGCAATCGACACATCCCAAATCATAGGTTTCAGACAACACACACCTATGAACGGCTAAGAAATCTAGCTCAGAAAAGACAAAAATAGCAAACCACTCATCCCAATCATAGGTTTCAGTCAACACACACCTAGGAAAGGCTAATAAATCCAGCTCAGAAAAGTTGAAAATAGTAATTTACATATCCCAAATCCTAGGTTTCAGACAACACTCACCTATGAACGGCTAAGAAACCTAGCTCAGAAAAGTCAAAAATAGCAAACTAGTCATCCCAAACTATAGGTTTCAGACAACAAACACCTATGAAAGGCTAAAAATTCAGTTCAGAAAAGTCAAAAGTAGCAATCCACCCATCCCAAATCATAGGTTTCAGACAACACACACCTATGAAAGACTAAGAAATCCCACTCAGAAAAGCCCGAAATAGTAATTTACATATCCCAAATCATAAGTTTCAGACAACACACACCTATGAACGGCTAAGAAATCTAGCTCAGAAAAGACAAAAATAGCAAACCACTCATCCCAATCATAGGTTTCAGTCAACACACACCTAGGAAAGGCTAATAAATCCAGCTCAGAAAAGTCCAAAAAGCAAACTATACCTCCCAAATCATAATTTTCTGAAAGGACACACCTATGAAAGGCTAAGAAATCTAGCTCAGAAAAGTCGAAAATAGCAAATTAACCATCCCAAATCATAGGTTTCAGACATCACACACCTATGAAAGACTAAGAAATCCAACTCAGAAAAGCCCGAAATAGTAATTTACATATCCCAAATCATAGGTTTCAGTCAACACACGCCAACGAAAGACTAAGAAACCTAGCTCAGAAAAGTCAAAAATAGCAAACCACTCATCCCAAACTATAGGTTTCAGACAACATTCACCTACGAAATACTAGAAAACCTTAGCTGAGAAAAGTCTGAAATAGCAAACCACACATCCCAAATCATAATTTTCTGACAACACATACCTATGAAAGGCTAAGAAACCTAGCTCAGAAAAGTCGAAAATAGCAAACTACACATCCCAAATCATAGGTTTCAGACATCACACACCTATGAAAGACTAAGGAATCCAACTCAGAAAAGCCCGAAATAGTAATTTACATATCCCAAATCATAAGTTTCAGACAGTATTCACCTACGAAATACTAAGAAACCTTAGCTCAGAAAAGTCTGAAATAGCCAACTACTCATCCCAAACTCGAAGTTTCAGACAATAAACACCTATGAGTGACTAGGAATCCTAGCTATTAAAAGTCCAAAAAGCAAACTATACCTCCCAAATCATAATTTTCTGAAAGGACACACCTATGAAAGGCTAAGAAATATAGCTCAGAAAAGTCAAAAATAGCAAATTAACCATCCCAAATCATAGGTTTCAGTCAACACACACCTACGAATGGCTAAGAAATCCTGCTCAGAAAAGTCAAAAAATAGCAATCCACACATCCCAAATCATAGGTTTCAGACACCACACACCTACGAAAGACTAAGAAATCCGGTTATGAAAAGTCAGAAAAGGAAATTACATAGCCCAAATCATAGGTTTCAGACACCACACACCTATGAATGACTAAGAAATCCAACTCAAAAAAGCCCGAAATAGTAATTTACATATCCCAAATCATAGGTTTCAGACAACACACACCTATGAACGGCTAAGAAATCTAGCTCAGAAAAGACAAAAATAGCAAACCACTCAACCCAATCATAGGTTTCAGTCAACACACACCTATGAAAGGCTAATAAATCCAGCTCAGAAAAGTCCAAAAAGCAAACTATACCTCCCAAATCATAATTTTCTGAAAGGACACACCTATGAAAGGCTAAGAAATCTAGCTCAGAAAAGTCGAAAATAGCAAATTAACCATCCCAAATCATAGGTTTCAGACATCACACACCTATGAAAGACTAAGAAATCCAACTCAGAAAAGCCCGAAATAGCAATTTACATATCCCAAATCATAAGTTTCAGACACCACACACCTATGAAAGACTAAGAAACCTTAGCTCAGAAAAGTCAAAAATAGAAAATTACATATCCCAAATCATATGTTTCAGACAACACTCACCTTTGTGTGTGTGTGTGTGCGTGTGTGTGTGTTTTTTTTACACAAACACACGTGTGTTTTTGTGTTTTGAGTGTGTGTTTGTGTGTTTTTGTGTGTGTTTGTGTGTGTTTGTGTTTGTGTTTGTGTGTTTGTGTGTATGTTTCTGTGTGTGTATGTGTGTATGTGTGTGTGTATATGTGTGTATGTGTGTATGTATGTGTGTTTGTATGTGTGTGTGTATGTGTGTGTGTATTTGTTTGTGTATGTATGTATGTGTGTGTGTGTGTGTGTGTGTGTATGTGTTTGTTTTTGTGTGTGTTTGTGTGTGTGTGTGTGTGTTTTTGTGTGTTTGTGTGTTTTTGTGTGTGTGTGTGTGTGTGGTATCCCGGCGGCGCTTCTCTGGTCCGGGGGACCTTTGGGGGCCGGGGGAGGGCCTTTGGGGCACAGGGAGGGCCTTTGGGAACAGGGAGGGCCTTTTGGGGCCTGGGGACATTTGGGGACCGGTGGAGGGCCTTTGGGACCCCGTTGGTCCTTTGGGAGCTCGATGGGCCTTTGGGGGTCCGGGGGGACAGTTGGGGGCCTGGGGGACATTTGGGGACCGGTGGAGGGCCTTTGGGAGCTTGGGGGGCTTTTGAGGACGGGGGGCTTCCTTCGGGGTTGGGGTAAAAGGATTGGAACCCTTTGGGGTTGGGTTAGAGGACCTCACAACACTGTTCAAATGAAACTTGTGTATTATAACGACCACACTCAAAACCTCTTCCAAAATCTCTTCAAAAATCTTCTTTTAAAATGTCTCTATCTGTTTCGCCGAAATAGTTCCATAACCTGTCTAAAACGGTTTCGCCCAAATAATCCCTAAACGTAAATTCAACGTGTTCCTTTGTTATTGGCATCTCTGCGCTAACGCATTTCAAATTAATAAGAAACCTTTTCGCGCGCTAAAACAATTCATCGCTAAGATGTTTCTTGCCTAATTGTTTCCATGGCCTTTGGTTATTAATATCCTTTGGAGTTCGACCAAAAGAGTTGTTCCCGAGGCAAAGACATTAATGATTTGGATCTATTCCTGGAGAAATGTTTCTAGGGCGAAAATTTTTAAAGTCTGACAGATGATGTCATTGATTGATTGATCTGTCAAGAAAGGGGAAATTAATTTGTTGTTTCTAAGGGGAATTATTGATTCACGATAGGTGAATTGAGGTCGACAGCACAGGTGTTCCAAATTCCGGGAAACTCATAACATTGCCTAGAGCAACAACAACAAATATTATTTCTGGACACCATGACATTCACGAACGATTACGCAATCAATTTCCCGGAAATTCACTTCCCCCTCGAGTCCTAGATCAATAACATTGTTCCCGTTAATGCGCATGTGCAACCTTTGTTCCGGAGTTATTACACATAGAAACATCAAATAAATCGACCTTGGAAAAAGAGGTCATTGACCCCATTACGTAATATTTCTCCCTAGGGAGGCTATGCCCTTATTTGGGGTGCAAAAAAGTTGTAGGTGGCAGCAGGGGTGTCGTCCCGGAGTCGGACCCCCATCTCTACTGAAATGGGCTGTCCCCTCCCAATGCCTCGCTCTTTACGCTAAAGTTTGACTCTGTGTCACAACTTAATTTTTTAAAACAATAAAAAACAGTAGCGTAAAGAGCGAGGCGTTGAGGAGGGGACAGCCCCTTTCATATACGGAGTAATTTCTGTTCGTTTTAAGTTTTAATGTTGCTCCTTACTTTCAGTTAAAAAAAACTGTTTTTTTTTTTTATTTAATAACTCAAATAAACTGTCTTGTTATAATATATATCTTTTGCAGAATTCTGATAAACTTTACTGAAGACATAAAGCTGATGCGAAAAACGGGATGCTCTGTTAAGAGCAGAAAAATACATAAAACCTAAAAAAAAACAAGACTAATTTATAACACCCTCAATAGCCTTTCACCAGTAGTGATATTGATAGATTTAAGTGTACAATTAAAATTCTAAAAAAAAACTCAAGAAAGCTCATTTTTCACTAAAGCACTAACAAAACACTACAAATATAATGTTTCCCAAAACACTACAAATATAGGGAACTACCAAGATTTTATTTGAGCTAGTTTTATAATTATATGCTGCATAAACTGCAAAGCAATAATTTTGTTTGCTTTAAGTTTCCACTTATCTGTTTGCTTCCATCGTAATTTTTGAATTGGTTACTGATATAAACTGGATATGACATAACAGGCTTCAGTGAAACCTGGGTTCTGTATCAGTGGAGTATGTCCATTTCATTCTTACGGTCAAAGTGAAAAAAAGGACTTTTGTCCGTTTCCAAAGAAAGGATTAACTGCTCTTTCAAAAGAAAGAGCAGTTAATTTAATGTGCAATAAACAATCACGTCAGGATTATATTACAGAAACAGATGGACAATATGTTTGTTGTTTTAGACAAAGGGGTCCTTTTTAAAATATGACCCAAAAATTAATATTCTCATAGACACAGAATCTTAGAAGGATACAAGATCCATTTAGTGGGGACTCAGATAGGGGCTAAAGCCTCTTATAGCCATTGCCAAAGTTTTGTATAAATTAAAAAAAAAAAAAAAAAATGAGGAGAATTAGGTGAAGCACGGAGTCCAGTCGATAATTCTTGCATTAAAATACAGATAAAAGATTTATGCATCTAGGTAATATAACATTTTTTTCTTTAATGAACCAGTCAAAAAAGGGTAGCGATTCATTGGAAACCTCTCTTTATCCCCCTTGCAACAAAATGTCCAGCAAGTGCTTCGGGAGCCAAAGCTCCCAGTTGCTCTCAAAGCCGTCTGCAAAGGTTATGCGAGGCATGTTTTTTAAGTAAGTACCGTTTTGCGATTCCGCCGCCGCAGCGCTACGGTTGGCGTTCTGTGCATGCGCGCTGGTTATCTACATCTCTTGTCTACGCACTGACGCCATTACAGTCTGATTCTTCATTGTATACGTTGTTTACTGAGTGTTTAAGATGCCTCCGACAATCGTGAGTCCCGCCGAATCGGAACGTGAGATCTGTCAAGTTTACGGACAAAACATTATGAGTGATGGAATGGTAAGGAAATGGGTGAGAGCATTTAAAGATGGCCGCACAAATGTGCATGATGAAGAACGGAGTTGACGTCCTTCGGTCTTTATTGAAGAGTCTCTTTAATGAAGATTTGGTGCAGAAAGTGGAAGAAAAGGTGAGAGAAAACAGACGCTTTACAATTTCATCAATATGCGACTGGTTTCCTCAATATTCTCGTAGTGTCTTGTATTGCATTTTGTTGCATTGCGTCTTCAAGACGATATCGAAGTCAAAACAGTTGTGATATAGTGGTTAACGAGTCAGGCGGCAGAATTTTATGAGGAGGGTATTCAAAAACCGGTGCCACGTTATGACAAGTGCCTCAATATTCACGGAAATTATGTAGAAAAGTAGATTAAGGTACAGGCTTTCATGTAAAAATAAAATTATTGCGATATCTTCGCCCGTCTTTTTTTTAATTCCAAAACGGTACTTACTTAAAAAACATGCCTCGTATATATATATATATATATATATATATATATATATATATATATATATATATATATATGCAATTATATATATATATATATATATATATATATATATATATATATATATATATATATATATATATATATATATATACTATGTATTTTAGCATATAATTTAGTTAATTGGTTTATTGTACAGAGTAGTACTATTCGGAACGTCAAATAGCCCTAACTTCTACCCAATGAAGTAGGGCTCTCATACCCATAAAGTAAATGCAACAAAAAAAGCAGCTGAAAATGGGCAGATTTTTTATGATAAGAGTTCAGGGCGATAGTAGAAATCCCAAAACAATAACATAAATATAAAAACGATATTTATTGAATGTATAAGATACAAAGAAATTGGTATAAACAATAAGAAATTCCGACACCAGACGAAATTATCCGGGCTCATTCAAGCTTAGGTAATACCAAGCACGCAATACTTGTTCAACCTTTTTGATTAGTACCACAAAGGTATCGCAGCGTTGCCACAGAGGCTAACGTATGGGCGAACACTCTTGCTTATTTCCACCCTGTTAAAAGCGTATGCGTTGGCCATCTGGCTACATAGCAAGGTTGTGAAATAATTTCTTCCGATAAAATTAGTAGAGATAGTTTTTTTTGGAACAGTTGGATGAAAAAAATATAATATATTAATCTTTAATTTGTGTCTTACCAGCTTGTTTTGGTTTTGCACGTCTTATTCAGAAACCGGATAGACGTAAGCTGAACGTTTCTTCCAAGCGTGGCTGTTACATAAAAGAAGCAATAATGGAAATCCAAAGGTATCACCAAAAGCATATAAGGGGGTTGCAAAGTAAAAAAAAACTTTAGGGTCTTTAATATCAAAAAGGCTTATTATTCTGGCTTGGATGCTCTTGCGAAAAATTATATCCAAAGTAAATACACACATGATCGCCATGGGTAGCCCTACTTTTATCGAAACCCTCCCAGCTAGGTATTTTCGTTCTTTTCTATATCTACGTATATCTAATAAAACAACGTAGAAACACATTAATAAATATATAAATAAAAATACAATTAGAAGAAAAAAGAAATGTGGAGTTTTTTGTGCGTGTCCACATTTACTGAATTCCCCAAGACAAAAACAGTAGGTGTCTTTTTTCTTTAAATTCAGGAAGTTCATTAAGTATGGAACTAAAGATATGAAAATGTATATATAACCAATAATGTATTTGTAGAGCTTTCCAGGTTTTGTATGTAAAGCTGTTACCAAAGAAGCCATTAGAAATTGTGCATGCGATGAAGATGAGCCAATTGTTGCCAATTGTGCAAGAAAGGCGGTCGTCCAGCAGTTACTTTGAAGAAATCCAAAGAAATACGAAATTATGTGGATACAGTACCAAATACATGAAAAATATATGACTACTTTTAAATGAAGCTTCAATTTTGTGTTCATTTTTGCCTTTTTAATTAGTTTCATACATGTCGCTACAACAATCCACGAAATTATGGTTAATAACGTTGATATAAAATAAGCATACATAATAGTGACTTTCGTCGTCATACGAAAAGTATTTTTTAAAATTTGTATTAATAGTTATGCAATACTTGGTGCTATCAATGTAATTTCTGAGAAATAGATTGAACGTTTGGATCACTTTGCACATGAACAATCCACGAAATGATGGTGAAACATAGTAAGTGTAAAACAAACATTAGATCGGGTCTTCCCCAAGCGAAAAGACGTAGGTGGTATCTTTTTCGAAAATGCTTCAGAAAACAAGAAAGGTCCCCCAACAGATCTTATTCATATACAATATTCAGTGAATCATATCGACTGTCCCCCTACAAGCTGAAAGGGCTACTATATTTCAAAATCAGACAAAAATACTCAGCTGCGCCCTCAAATTTTATGGAGTACTTCTCATTTAAAGTACGGAGTTTTTTTTTTTTTTTTTTTTTTTTTTTTTTTTTTTTCTATAAAATTATGAAAAGTCTGATATACTGTTTGTTTACGTACAAATATATGTGATGAGGTGATTTACAACCTTAAGCAGAAAAAAAAGATGGAAAATCCACATTACTAAAATTATACAATGTTTGCTACAACAATTAGGGAGTATTACGTTTTTATTCACTTTGATCTTATAATCAGCTTTCGTAATGTCACTATACTAATCCATGAAATGATGGCCAATATAGGTGATGTAAAACCAGAGTACATGTGTCTTTGCGAGCTTCGCCACCGATTCTTCAAGTCAGATGATCTAAACTAGTTGATTCAACCAGTGATCACATCATTGCATCCATATTTCAATATTTTTTCTGTATATTATCTGATATCTGTTTAGATAATAATTATATGTGTACAACGGAAATAAGGAATATAACAAATTTGAGAATGATAATTTTGTCTTTTATTAACAGTTTACATATATATCAATAGTATAGTTAACACGATTCTGTCACTACTACTACAAAATCAGTCTAACACCAAACCGTCTGAGATCAACACACCTGCACACACACCTCCTCCCAATCTTCAATCTTTTCAGAGCTTAATTCTTTACCCCGGCCCATAAGGTTCCATCCTTTGACTTCTTGATGCTTATTAATATTAAAATAACACATTCACTATTCCACGGTAAATAATCCAATAATATCTCTTTCTCGTTGAAGTTCACTTAAGCTACTGTATCGAAAAGGAAAACTAAAAAGAGCCTTCTTGGGTTTTATTTGCTGCTATGATACGGGAACAATGGTATGGCCTAGCTTTTTGTTTTGATCCCTCATTTCGTTTCAATTTAATTACCGAAATAATATTCTATAGTAGCATAAGATCATAGGGTAAACACGTGTACATTGGCGTCAGTTGGCGCGTCACATATATCCCCTCTATTCCTCCCCCTTAGATTGCATAAAATACCTTTTTCGGGATATTTTCACTGGAAATGCCTTATTTTGCTATTGCCATCGAAAACATAGAAAGAAAATTACAAATTTAGTACCCATAGATTTTGAAAATAAAAATTGCCTGCTCTCCATAAATATTCTTGGAGCTGCACCACTGTACGTGTACAGTATTTCATTGGGGGAGCAGCCTCAAATTGCAAGGTGGAGACGTAGGTCGAAAGAAAGTCTTGAGGTTCAGAGCAGTGGCGTAATTTCGTAAAAATTCTGGGGGTGGGGAGCGAGACTATTTCACCCAAAAAAAAGCGCAAACCGCCTTTTTGTAGTATTTTTGTATGTACCGCCTTTTTGTATGTTTCAAAAGATTGGCGCGAAGTTTGATATAACCAGACATGGGTCCTAAGATCAAAATCAGAGGTTCGGCTAAAGGAAGATATTTGTCGTCGCCATTGGCAAAAAGTAACGCTCCTTCATCTAGAAAGAAATTGTTAATTCTATAAGCTGTTGATCTGTGAGTTTCAATAAAAAGGATCTTCTGTTCTGCTTTGAGCTACGAGAGATCTACACCGCGCTGTATAGGTTTGTATACTGGTACACTCTAATAGCTAGTTTTCCAAATCTCTGGATAATAAAAGAAATAAAAATGGTGAAGTAGGGAAGCTACATAAAAATATGTGTTAGAAATTTTTTTTTCTATGTTTGAAATTAATCTAAATACACTGAAATACGGGTGGCGCACGTGCATTTTCCCATTCAGCGCACCGATAGCTCGGGGTGCATTTTTTATTCTTTTACATTTAAAGATAAAAAGTTGACATAAAAACAAATTTAAGTACACTTAACAGACCGTGCGTGCGTCGCGGCGATAGCCGCGATACACTTTTATGAATAAGGGCACTTGTTAATTAAACGAAACACAATCAAGAATTATGCTTAGGTTAGATATGAGAAAACCGGTTTCATAGCCCCAAAAACAAGTGACAGAATAGCTGAGAAATAATTTGAGCTATATATTTGCGCATTAGGAGGGGGGGGGGGTAAATATAGCAACTCTGCTTGCAAAATGTGTTAGCTACAATTATTCAGCATATTATAAAGTAAGAATTGTTTTCTAACTTCACGCTGTCTAGATACTTCACACACCCCCCCCCTAACTTGCTAATACATAGCCCAAATTATATATTTCCCATCTATTCTGTCACTTGTCTTTGTGGCTATGAAACCGGTTTTCTCAGATCTAAACCAAGCATAATTCTTGAGTGTTTCGTTTCATTAACAAGTACAGAATAAGATAAGCGTAAATTTTTTGTGCTTGACCATTTGTGAAGGAAACATGCTAAATAAACAAAGGTGATGTCATTAAATTCCTTATTTTATGCTCTTTACAAATGTTTTGGGTCCATTTTTCTGAGAATACACCACCAGCCCCCCCCCCCCCCTATTCGGATGGTCCCAGATATAGAGGTCTAGAACGCATACAAAAAACTAAAAGAAAACATTAAAACAATAAGATCCTTACTACTTAATATTATGCAGCATGTTTGTATTGACTAGATTATTGTGATCCTTCAATTGTTACCCACTTTTTAAAACCATATCAAATGATATTTTCTATCCAATTTTCCAACCAATCCCAGACGAAACCAGATTTCATCGAGTCGAGATTGCAGAAACCCGCTTTAACAAAAAACATATCACAAGATTCAACTAACAGAGAAATATATTATTAGGGCTATAAATGGGACCATCAGGGGGGTGGGGTTGCATTGGGAAGAAAGCTTTTTTAAGAGATTCCCATTAAAAAAAAAAGTGATTGCTCTGCGTAGAAATTTTATTCATACAAATAGTAAAGGAAAATCTTCCTGTCTTTCAACCCCAAATTAGTTTTCTTCTCAAAATTAAACATGAAGTTAATTATGATACGGATTTGAGAAAACCGTTTCCTTGACTCAGAACTCACCAAAAAGCTTTTGAAAAAAGTTCCAACCAAACCTTTTTATCAACCTTTGTAGGGGCTCCAGGAAAAGCTTGTCGCACGCTCTAAGTTATCAATTAGTTCTTATTTACAAGTTGACTTATTTTTGAAAATATTTTGTTGATAATTATGTAATCTTTTTTATAACGACTGAAATAACTTATTTTCATTACCAAAAAAGTACTGGACTCTAGCTTGGAATAGGATTTCGGCTTATTGTTTATTCTAAAAGTAACTATCTAGACACAAGCTCTGGAATGAACTGATTGAAATTGTGTGCTTTCCTTTCTTGGGAAAAATTAATTTCAGTAATCAATCGTGAGACAATGACGGAGCAATCATCTGGTAGAAGTTTATAGCGCTAACCAAAGTATTGACAGTTAGGCTTGATTTACTATTGTTAGTAAAGGACATCACGTGCTTTTAGATTACTTTCACACCTGCCAATAGATGGCAACAGCCGTGAATGAACTAAGACTTAGCTCATGACTACACTAGATACTAATTCTTGGCTAGATAATGGTGTCGATATTATGAAAATGTCAAAACAGATTGCGCTTATTTTAATTAGACTGGTCCGTCCAAAGCTGCCTGACAAGCGCTGAAAATGTACAGTAATTGAACTTCGGAAAAATGGCGAGGATAAAAATATTTATTCAGTTCCGGTAAAGCGACTAAAATAAGATTAAAAAAAAAATTACAAGCAATCTTCTTCAAGCCAAGCTACGACTTTGCCGTCAAAACCTGGTAATATTCCATCATCATCGGTTATCTAAAAAAAATGGAAGATAATTAATTAGTAGAGGTAATTTAAAAGAGATAAAGGCAAACATAAAGATATTACAAAGTTATATTGGATATCTTTCAAAATCTGGGGGAGGGATTTTTTTTATGAAAATACTAAAATTATTTTTGTGTTTTTCTCGAAATGTGTTTTTCTTACCCCCTACTCCCTCCTCGAAAAAAAAATTAAAAGTCCCCCAATAAAAAAAAAGATTCTGCATCGCTGTATTTTCGCTCATATCTTTGTTATGATCGGGAATGCAACAGTCTACCAAGTGAGGCACAAAAATCCTCGTCTATGTTTGATTTAGTGATCGTCTTCATTCTCCCTCGCTCTCACTCCTTCTTCACCTACTCCTATATCCTCCCTCTATCCTGGAACAAACTCTATTGTGTTGTACTGAATGTGTTTTTTTTTCTACATTGCAAAGTCTTTCGGTTTAAGCATGGTTATCCAATACATCTGTCGTTTTTAGTTGCACTATTACATAGTACAACATACATTGAGTCACGAGTCACTGTTCAACCAGTTAACACCGTAGTGCTTGCTATTGTCTACTCTATGAATGATGTAATGAAATAAATGAAGAATGATTATTGTCAAATTATCTGTATGGTGATCCAACGAAAACTTTATATAAGCTGATAAAAGACGATTTGAAAATACCCGCCTTTCACTAAACAAAACTCAAAAACTGAAATCATTAGATATTATTCCCCCAAAGTGATTTAAAGATGAAACTATTTGTGACATGGCATTAAAGCAATAGTGCACTTGAAAAAACAGAACAGTGGAAAAAAGTACTGATAAAGGACTGGTGGTTTCTTCTTTTGCCGGTAAGTCAGTTTTAGCCATTACTAAGTTAAGATGGGTAAGGAAAAAATAAAAGGAGTCGTCCAGATATTGATTCTAGCGAGGATATTACTACAAGCACAACAAATAAATCAGGAAACCCGGATATTCGGAAGCAAGTGACAACTCAGGTTTCATTACTGACGCTATCAGAGAACTTTGCGAAGATGATGGCCATTATGCGTGAAACTCGTAGCTCAGTCCAATCAACTGAACAGCGATTTATTGTAGTAGAAAATAGAATTCAAGCAATTGAATCGAAGCAAATAGCCTTACGGTCTGAATTCTCCGGTCTGATTTCACACATTTACGTGAGTGATGGTGTTCCTTTTTCTGTGAGAGAGGCAAGAAATAAATTTTATGAAAGAAAACTGTGTCTTAAATTGATGGGTATCATTTCATGGATATTAAACACAGTTCCACCATATCTTCAGTTCGAACGTCCGTGTGGTATGAAGTGAAGTTTACATGTAATCAATGGATTGAGGAACTAGCATTTAAGCCTCCCCCTTCCACAGCTTCCAGAGGTGCTAAGAAATGAGTGTTTTATTAAATGTGTTATTACTGACTAATCTAATATTGACCAATAATGTTATTATTGACAATAATAATTATTATTGACTTATTTATTGACTAATCGTCTTCTCTTTTTCGCTTGCTTTAGTCAAATAAATACAGAAAAGTTGATAAGGATGAAATTGAAAAAGTATTGGTTGCTGCTGCTATTTATTTGTAAGCAAATAACTTCACACTTTTGTTAATGAGAAAATTCTTTGAGTCAGTAGTAGCGGGCGGATGCCTTTTTGAATGGTTTTGCTTCGTGTCATGAAGCTTTCTTTAATATGTTTTTTAAAATTGTATGTTGGCTTTGACGGAATATATTGCATTACTTTGTTTTTTATTTGTCTAGGTCTAAATATATGTTTAGTAGATATTGATTTTTTTGCCGCCTCCACCCTATACCACCACCTGCATTAACTTTTATTGATAATGGTTAGAGATATTGTTTTACCTCCGGGGAACAGTAGTGTCATACAACTTGAAAGTCGAATGGTTAATTTTTCCAGCCAGTTTAATGAAACGATAAATAGAAATTTAGATATTAATGCTTCTGAGATTTTCACAAATGAACCATCAAGGTATATTTTTAAGGAGGATACACTACCCTTGTATTGTGATAAGTGTGATTACTTTGGCCTTAACATTTTTCATTTGAATTGTCAGGGACAGAGTTCTGCGCATAATTTCTTATCAGAATTAATGTCTTTCAGGTGATCGCTTTAACTAGAACGTGGTTAAAAGAAAATAACTCACAATTAGTGAATATCCCTGGTTACGATTATCGCAATGGCTGGATCTCCCTAAGGATTTAATAGGAGAAAATCTTACAATATATAGAGAGAATGTTTGCGAGTGTTTTGTTCTGCATGTTGCTTGAGAGAATTTGAACTTTTGTACTGTTGTGGTATATAGACCTCCACAGAGCCAGCTCCATAATCTTATGGATATATTTCAAGAACAATTAATGAAACTCCCGATTAAATCTATTCCATGTTTTATTATGGGGAACTTTAATATTGACATTATAGATCAGTCATTTGCTAGCATTCAATTTATTAATAGAAGTCTATCTACTCTGTTTCATCCTTGCATAAATATCCCTTAAAGAATTACAGTAACACCAACTAAGCTTCAAGATAATATCCTTTGTAATGGCCTTTGAGTCTTCCCAGGGTCCTTATTAACGATGTATCGACCACTTTGGAGTTTCAGCTAGCTTTAGAGCTGCAACAAAGAAGGTTAAAGGCAAAGAATCAAGGGTTCCTCAAGGGATCAATCAAGAATCAATCAAGGATCAAGGGATCAACCAAACTGCTATGGTAAAACTTAAAATTGATATAGAAAAGGTAGATTTGTATGAGGTTCTAGGCGAAGTTCAAGACGCAATTTCGAGGTTTGTTTTAATTTCTTACAGTTGCAGAGTTTGATACGTCAAGTAGTCACGTTGAAACCGTTCAATAGAAAACATTCAAATAAAAATCCCCTGTAATTTTGAAGCAAAATCACAAAATAAATCACAAAGATAAATTATTTAGAGCTCTAATAATTAACCCGACACAAGAAAACAAGCATTTATATAAAATTTATCGAAATAGGTTGGATACAATTTAAAAAATGAAAAAAAAAAGATTATTTTGAGAAAAAGTTTAAGGAAGTCGAAGAAAACCTGGGGACTAATAAGAGAAGTGATTGGATTAAAAATAAATGTGTAATGGATGAATTAATTAGTGCAGTGGGACAGACTAAAGATTGAAAAGGATATATGTAATGAATTTCAGAGTTATTTTTCGAATATTGGTCCGAATCTAGTTGTGTCAGTTGTACCTGTATGTGGTGATCCAACGTTCGAGTCCTTACTGAGGGACCCCATTGATGTATCTCTTCACCTTGGACTTGTAACAGTTGATGAACTTTAAAAAATTATTTATGGGTTGCGTAGTAATCAATCTGGTGGCGATCACATTACTTTAAAAACACTTAAATGTATTTTCCCTGTTATATCTCAAGATTTATGGGGGTTAATTAATGTGTTTTTGTCAAGGAGAATTTTCAGATTTTTTCAAAGTTGGCCATGTAACCCCTATTCATAATGTGGTATTCAAAATGACCCAGGAAACTATAGAACCGATATCTGTTTTACCGATCATTTCCCTTGTTTTAGAGAAGCGTTTTAGTAATAGAATGATGAGTTTTTTAGATGATGATACGTTACTGGTAGAGACACAATTTGAGTCCCGTAGAAAAAAAAGAGAACAGAATAGGCGATGATTTATTTGACAACTATTTTTAATAATGTATTAGATAAAAGTTTTAAAGTAGGTGCTGTATTTTTAGATGTGATGAAAGCTTTCGACACTGTGGATCACAAACTTCCACTTAAGAAGTGTGAGGTGTATGGTTTGAGGGGATACTCGTTTAATTTTTTAAGAAGTTTTTTAAGTAATCGTTATCAGTATGTCCAACTAAATGGTTCTTCTTCAGAAAAAAAACTGTGTTGAAATAGGTGTTCCGCAAGGATCGTGTCTTGGTCCAATATTCTTCTTGATATTTATTAATGATTTACCAATTTGTCTAAATAATTTTTGCTTATGACACAACAGCCATTAGCACAGATAAGACAGCAGAGCTGCTGCATATTTCTATGAAGGAATCAGTTAATGGAATTATAGCATGGCTGAGGGTAAATAAACTAAGAATTAACATGGCTAAGTCTAATTTTATTATTCTCGCGATCGCCGGACTTTATGTTTATATGTTTTGTCAATAAATCCTTCTCTCTCTCTCTCTCTCTCTCTCTCTATAATGTCTTTGTCTTAAAAAAACTAAATTGTGTACAGATGAATGGAGGTTTCGGAACAATAAAAACAAAGTAGTATTCTTGAGAGGCAAATCAGCTTTCAAAAGTCAAATTCTTTTGTCAGAAAGTTTACTTCTACTGCTACTACAACTCCCTGCAGTGACCTGTCACTTGAGACAAACACAGCTACGGACGTTCTTTCCCCACCTCAATCTATTCAAAGCTTTACTCTTCCCTCTCTACCCTAAGGTCCCAATCCTTTCTTGTATCCTTTTCTTTCAATCCTTTCTTATAGCAGCTTCCCATCTCATTATGGTACAGCCTATTTTTCCTTGGGCTGCATACAACAGTCCACTTGAGTCTTAATTCACCTAAGAACACAAGTGACGTTTCAAACAGTCCGTCGTAGCGAACTGTAAATAAGGAGTATGTTGATTCTAAATATATAAGATCTATTAACCTTAAAGTTACCCATCAAAGGCTATGAACCTTTGAGAAAATTTGCCTGATTTTCGAAAAGGGGGACATACCCCCAAAAAGTAAAAAAATCTTAATGAATATAACACCATCAAGAAGCTGCCGGGAACTAGAGAACAACAAAACAGATTTGGAAAGCAACTATAAATGGAGAAACAAAAAAGGGCAGTTTATCTTCAAATAAAATGTGCTCACATCATCAGAACTTGATTTTAGTTTTTTAACAGATTTGCGGAAGAGCTAAAGCAAGCAAATTTGAATAAAAAGCATGCATTGAATAACTTATTTTGGAAAATATTTTGGAATAATGGTCTTACTAAGAGACTGGAGCAATAGGACAGTTTGCATTCAACAGTCTATACAACCTTGCAGAATTAATTGCCAGGTCCCATTCTTTCTTATTCGTGAGACAATCTCATCTTTCTTGTCATCTAGATCACAAACTTTTTTGAAACGTCGCTTAAATTTTTGGCTTGTTTCAAACACGTTATAAGAACACTTGATCAAGATAATATACTATAAGGTTAATGAAAAAAAAAAAATCCAAAATATAGTTATCTTCCCAATGTCACTCTCAAATGGAAAAAAAGAAAGAAATTATATGAACAAAGTTGTCATGGATAGCTTCCGGAAACTATTTTTGGTGGGTAAATATCTTTTTTTTTTCAAAAATATCCTTGTTAATGTAGTGTTGTATCTTAAAATTTTTTGTTCGGGAGACATGTAAATGCGTGCCAGAATAATAAGTTAAGGGTATCTATGATGTTGTTAGCCAGTATTCATTCTATTATCCTATTTTGAATACAAGATGAACTTTACCTCCTGCTTAACAAAGCCATAATCAGGATCAGGAGTTTTGAACAAGAAACGGTATCGATTTGGTCGGTCAATGGCCATCTTAAAGTCTCGGAGCACAACCTCTCCTAGTCGACCTTGTAAAATGATTAGAAAAGGAGTAAGAGAGCGATCGGTAAAGTATAAAGCTTTTGTCGTTTCTTGAGGACCTAGAAGTGATGCAAATTTTATTATGATGCAAAGTGATGCATCACCTAGAAGTGATGCATCAGACGTTATCAGAAGCATTAAACGTCAGATTCAAAATCAGTCAAGAAGAAGAAAGCTTGCAAGGATCCAAAGCCACGAAATAAATTTAACTAAAATAAATAAGTTTCTATAAAAAAGTATCTATAAAATTTTTCTATATATTTTTAGAATTCTAGAAGGTGCATATAAAAATATATAGAATTTATAGAAATAGAAACATCTATAGAGAATAAAATTTCTATAAGAACGTTGTCGGTCATAAAAGAAAAGGTCGTAATTTTTTTTTTTTTTTTTTTTTTTTTTTTTTTTTTGGAAAATGTGTGCGAAACTGAAAAATATTTCTTTAGTGGGTTTTAACAAATTGGATGACTTAGTGTGAATAAAATTGCTTAATAGAAGCCAGAGAAGATCAGTCATGATTGTAACAACGAATGTTTCAAACCAACTACCTCCGAGATTACCGAATATAGTTGTAAATAATTTCATAGACAACAATGGCTCTCCAATTATAAATAAAATTCATTAAATAAATACAGGTTAGTTTTTTAATTAAGACAGCGCAAAAATGTATATACTAATATTCCCGCAAAAAAAAATCAAACAAACACAAAGATAACATTAATCCGCATCCGTGAACTTTCTTCTGACAAAAAATAGATGTCCGAATTTTTTTCAGATAGGAGCTTGAAACCCCTACCGTCGGGTTTTCTGATTTACTGAATCTGATCGTGTGATTTTCATTAAGATATTTTGGATTTTGGGGGGTATTCTCCTTTTTTTGAAAAATCAGGCAATTTTTCATAGGTTCGTAGCTTTTGATAGGTAACATTAAACTTAATGAATTTTAAATATTTGGAATGAGCATAAAAATCCAATTCTTCCATTGTATCTATTGTTATCATAATCCCGTTTTTAGAGTTTCGGTTACCATTCGGCTGAATCGCTCCTTACTTACAGTTCGTTTCCCAAACTGTTTGATTTTCTTATATATTTTAACAGTTCAGTCTATTTTTGCTCTTTTCGTTTACAAAGGCTTTCAGAAGTAAAGCCACTGCTGGGAAATAAAACCTATCAATTGTATTGGAATTGTTATTATTTTTATACCTGGTGTTATAACGTATGTTGCTATGATACTTTTCATCCAAGATAGACGCATAAAGATAAAACATGGCATTTTTACAACCTCTTCAAAGTCCTTACCGGTAGCCAAAGACAAGAGAAATCCTATCAGAAATTGGGAGTGTTGAAAAACAAAGACTTCAAACAGACATAACTCAATGACACTACAAAATAAGCAGCAAAAATAGCTGAAAGTAAAGCAGAATGGAGATTAAAAAAATATATATAAAAAAATGTAAATATACAATTGAGTTTTTGTCCTGTTTGGTCTGCTTGGCTTTAGATCTTTCACATTCGAGTTCCCCCACTTATCAGCTTTTATTACTCTTTGGATACTAATTCTTTAAGTTAAGCAACAATAACAGCGAAGACTTTTGGGAAGAACAGAGATCAACAGAGATTCGAGCACTAAAAAGAGAAAGCTCCAGACTTCATATTCTTCTTCATTGTTGCGGAGTGATAGTCATCATAAACGAAAAATGTGTATTTTTAGGAGCAGTATTACTGGGAGGCTTGTTGCATTTTCGGAATTTTTATATCAAGCCATAAGAAATATTCAAATACAATCAAGATAATCAAAAGATAGACGGGGAGCGAAGTATGCATCTAGCAGCAGGATCAATTGAGTGGGGTGCCCGTGTCCTTCTAGATTTTTTAGCCTCAGCCTCTCCCCAGGTTTTTAAAGATACATTTGAGGGCGACTTTTATTAAAAATCCCTTTTATTGGTATTTCCAATGAAACTTCTTTTTTTTAAGTCGAATTCCCTCCCCCTCCTGATTTTTCAAGAATTTGTTTTTATTTTTTAGCAAAGCCCATTTGAAAATATAAAAACAAGTTCTCTCATCATTTAGCATTAAAATAAATGCTTAGAATTCTTACATAAAATAATTGGAGAGAAATGAAGTAGAACATTAAAACCGAAATATTCACAGATTTGGTAGCCCTATGTTCAGCATATTTGAAATGAGAACAAAATCCCCTCAAATTTATATAAAAGAAATGACAAGTGACCCAAATGCGTGTCAAACAAATATTTTCTGTACTAAGCAGTGATTCTATAAACACCGATTAATCGTGCTATCTCAATATTTTCTGGAAATCTCACGATGTCAAATCCACTTTCAAGGTCTGCCGGCAAACAGCCAATACCAAGTAAATTTAAGTCAATAATCCAGAAAAAATTAACGTCAGTTTTATTCGGTATTTTAAAAATATAGCTCAAGCTTATATAGCTCAAATTGCAGACTTTGAACAAAATTGTTTTGTAATAGAATATTTTTTTTTACAAATTCACACCCTCGTACTAGATACTTGCCCCCTCCCCTAGAATTCGAAAAATACCGTTTTTAGTATTTTCATTGAACAATACCCTTTAAATATGACGTGCACAATTTCGGAGACCATACAGCCTTTCCATGACATATGCAGTGACCGTCATCAGCAGTAAAACTTCTGATCAGGACTTTTACTACTGATGGCGGTCACTGCAAATGTGACCGAAATATCTATTAGTTTTTGTGAAATTTTATTACTGTTCGTGAAAATCACTGTCATCTAAAAGGAGTTTATCCCTATTTGAATTAGTTATTTATCACAATACCCTTTTTTGGAGTTTGAATTGAAAAGAAGAAAAACAAACAAAATTACCAATCCCCCATCCTGTAATATTTCTTGAATATAAAACATTTCCTTCAAAAGAAAATAGAGTGACATTAAATTTTCCCAAATGAGGGTAGCTATCCCTCCCTAGTTCCCTAGTCCTCCCCTGTTTACGCTGAAGTTTTACCCTTGCATAACTGAAATTTTTTCTGAGTTCAACAGAACAACTATTTGATAATTATGCGGAACTTTACTTTATTTTCTGACTTCAATACATTTTTAACCAACTAATTTACTGATTATCAACAAAACCTTTTACTGATTTACTCAATCAAGTACGCAGCATGCTCTGTGGGGTACACGAGGGGATACAAGCAATAAAAAGGATAAGGACGGTTCAAACCCCTACTCCCCCCCCTGAATACGGCCTTGGATAAGGATAAAATTCCTCCAGAGCCATTGCTAGCGCATAAGGCGTCGAGTCAAGGTTCCGCTTCCTCGATATACGCAACACTAAATTTTTGATTCAATTCTTTTTCTCCACTTCTCCACGCACCTGTTAGAAAAAAGGAAATTTTCAACTACCCGAGTTGAAATCCGAGGATAAAATAATTCTTGTTACGTTTCGCTGAAAAATCTCAGGCACCAGTTTCAACAGGGACGCGAATATGGAAAAAGTAGTCAATATTCTACATAATAAAAACAAGGATTGATTTATTTGGGTCTCAAGACGAATTCCTATTCGTCTCTTTTGTTGTTCCGATTCGTTCCTCGATCCGTCTCCGACAGACCCTTGGTTCGTTGAATCCTGACCATCTGGAAAACGCATAGGAAAGTTTTCTGCGAGTCTACAGAGATCTGCTGATTTTAAGCCAAAGAAAGGAGAGCCACCTGATTGAGAGCCACAAAAGAGATCCACCCAAATTCGGCAAGCGATAGAAAAAACGGAAATGGAAGCACTGGTACTAAGATGAGTATTACTTAATTAATTACTAAATTACTTAATTACTTAATTGTCACAAAGATATTTCACATTACTACGTCTTATAAAAAAGTTAGGTAAAAAATGTGAAAATAGAATTTGTTTTTAATCGATGTAATAAGTTTTATTGAAAAGTTGAGCTAACAAAAGCTGAGTTTTTAAACCCTAAAAAGTTTTTTCTATTACCATTGCAATATACATCAACTCTGCGTTTAATTTTTGGAGCTGATAACTCCAATAAAACTAAAAAAAAATTCGAAGAAATTGTATGACTTACAAAATTTAGTTTCAATTATTTGCAATAAGTTATTTTTAATATTATTAAAAACAAAGAAAAGAAAAAAACAACAAAAAAGAAAAAATATACTAAAAAATATAAAAAACAATATAAAACAATAGAAGTATAAGAAAGGAAAGAATTTTATTTCATATATCTTTTTATCTTTTTTTATATTTTTATTTTATTATATTATCTTATATTATTTTTATAAGAAAAGGATACCTACTTTAAGGTGTTACGTTTAAAATACGTCGTATATGGGAAATAAGAACAACCAAGTATACAACTAGAAACTCAACATTTAGTCAAACAGTTCGTGGTAACGAACTGTAAGTAAGGAGCGACCCGGCTCAATGGTAACCGAAACTCTAAAAAACGGAATTTTGGTACCAATAGATACATCAAAAGAATCAGATTTTAATTCTGATTTCAAAAATATAAGTTTCATCAAGTTTAATTATACCCATCAAAAGTTACACGCCTGAGACAATTTGGCTGATTTTCAAAAAAGGGGGAAAGACCCCCTAAAAGTTATAGAACCTTAATGAAATTCACACCATCATATTCAGCGTATCAGATAACTCTACTGCAGAGGTTTCAAGCTCCTATCTACTAAAATGTGGAATTATGCATTTTTTGCCGGGAGAAAGATCCCGGATGCGTGTTTTTTTTTTTTTTTGTTTTTTTTTTCCCAGGGGTAATCGTATTTCCCCAGTGGTTCTAGAATATCGTAGGTGGGCTCATTGGAACGGAAATCAAAATTTATTGTGCCTTTTTTAATTTACCAAAAAAATGGAGGGCAACTAGGCCCCTTCCCACGCTCATTTTTTTCTCAAAGTCACCCAATTAAAATTTTGAGATAGCCATTGTGTTTAGCATAGTCGAAAATCTAATAAATATGTCTTTTAAAATGACTTAATCCCCCACAGTTCCCGGGGGACGGGCTGCAAGTTATGAACTTTGCCCAGTGCTTACATATTGTATTGGTTATTGGGATGTATACCGACATTTTCAGGAATGATTTTTTTCTGGTGGGGGGGGGGGGGGGCTGGAGGAGGGGGTTGCGCGGAAGAATATTTCCGTGGAGGATTTATCTTTGGGGCAAGGGACATTTATATGAAGGGGGCGCCGGATTTCCAAGCATTATTTAAAAAACGATTAGAAATTAAATAAAAAAAAAACAAGTACTTTCAACTGAAAGTGAGAAGCAAGATTAGAATTTAAAACGAACAGAAATTATTACGTGTATGAGGGTGTCATCCCCAACGTCAAAATCTTACTCTTTACGCTACAGTTTTTTTTTTAGTGCTTTCAAAAGAGAGATATATTATAATTAAAAGGCCGTCGGTATTATGGGGGTTGTTGCTTTAATATTGTTTTAAATTTTAACGAAAATAGAGTGTTATTGAATAAGGGTACAATCCCATCATATACGTAATAACATATACTTAATAAAAAAAAAACAATAAAAAAAAAACAAGCGATACAGCTCAATAGTTGTCAAAAATTTTAAAAACGGAAATTTGATGTCAATAAATGTATCAAAAGAATGGGCTTATAATACTGATTCTAAATATATAAATATTATTAAGTTTAGTATTACTCATCAAAGGCTAAGAGCCTCAGAAAACTCACCTGATTTTTTAAAGAGGGGGAAACATCCCCTAAAAGTGAAAAATTTTTAATGAAAATCACACCGTCAGATTCAGCGTATCAGAAAACCCTATAACATAGGTTTCAAGCTCATATCTGCAAAAATCTGCAACTTTGTATTTTTTGCCAGAAGAAAACTATACGAATATGGAAGTTCGTTACGTAAAATAATTTGTAAATTACGTCAGAACCAAATTTAGAGACAGCCATTTAGCAAAAGAAAAGTCAATTTTTTATGCAAATTTTGTTTACTTATTCAATGACGGTGAACCAAAATAAAACCTGTATTAACTAAAAATCGATAAGAAATTAAATAAAAAGAAACAAGTTTTTTAAACTGAAAGTAAGGAGCGACATTAAAACTTAAAACGAACAGAAATTATTCCGTATATGAAAGGGCTATCCCCTCCTCAACGCTTCGCTCTTTACACTAAAGTTTGACTCTGTCTCACAACTTTATTTTTTAAAACAATAAAAAACTTTAGCGTAAAGAGCGAGGCGTTGAGGAGGGGACAGCCCCTTTCATATACGGAATAATTTCTGTTCGTTTTAAGTTTTAATGTCGCTCCTTACTTTCAGTTTAAAAAACTTGTTTTTTTTTATTTAATTTACAATTAGAAGACACACAAAACTGCCACCTTCATTGGAAATATATCTTACATTTAGCCAAGATTAAAGAAGAAAATTTGTATCAAGACTTTGAATGAGCTTTATCATTGAACTCTCTGTGAATGACCCGAATATTAATTATTTTGTTTCTATAAATATGTTAGTTTCAATTTTAATACTTTAGTATTACCACTGATGACGGTCGCTGCATATGTGATATGCAGCGTATGCATATGTGATGCATATGTGACGGTCGCTGCATATGTGATCGAAAAATTTAGACTTTCGTAACTGTTTTCATTGTCTAAATAAATGGATTTATCCCCATTTGAATGTTTATTTGTTCATCATAGAAAGGCAGCGCGGTCTGAGAAAATAATACCTACTTTAAGGTGTTACATCGAATAATAGCTATGCTAAGTCCTGTATTTCTAGGTCCCAGCAGCAGCTGAGATTGAACCTTGGACCCAGTATTGTCAAGTAGAGACCCATCCACTCTGCCAACACAAGTTGTAGTAAGTTTAAATTCTGGATATCTCATGGTGTAAATTCTGGATACCTCCAAATATACTTGGGAATTACACTCCTCCTTCACGTGAACTGTGGTTAAAAACTAAACCTTCTTCACGATATTTTTCGTTTACTCCCACCTTCTATTTCGAAAATGCTTTCACAATAACATATACTTTCTAAAAAAAAAGGCTATACTATACTTTCTAGAAAAAAAACTATACTTTCTAAAAAAAAAGGCTGGCAGCCATTTTTCTGCTATTTTTTTTTTTATTAGAAAAGACATCCTAAAAAAAAATTTGTTTTTACACCAACAGAACAAACGAGAATGGTTTCGACAAATTTTGTTCGATGGGTGTTTTATGCTGACAGGGCTTTTTATACAGACTATCTTGTTTTCTATATATGTTAATATTTTTTTCTGTGCAATGAAAAATTCTCAAAAGCTTTTCGACAGAAAATCTTATCCAAAGCCAGCACATTCGCTGACGATAGCTTAGGATACTCCCAACTTAGGCTACATAATTCAGAAGATTTAAGTCTATTTTAACAGCAATGGCCTAGCTCTTAATGCCTTTGCGTTCTGTTTTCGGGAAAACACTTAAATAGCTTGCAGATATTACCAAAATTACCGTAAAAAATATCTGACTTACCCAGAAATCTTTTTTTTTTCGTATACTTCCGAACTATTGGCTTGTTTTGTGTCTGATTAGACAGAAGATTTGGTTTTTGACCATAATACTAACTTTTGCAAATGACATATATCTAGGAAACTAGATATCTAGAAATACTTTATCTAGAAAACTGTATATCTAGAAAATAATGTATTCTAAGTTTATATAGATATGATTTGAAAATTGAAGAATGTCCAGGAAGAAAATTTTTTTAAACTACTATTTCATTTAGACATAATCTTCCGTCTCCTGTAACCAATTAAAAAGCCATATCTTTTATTTTAAATTTATAGCAAGTAGTAACATTATACCTTAAAATAAGTCAAAATTATCCAATAAGCGAAGGGAGATGCAAGACATTATGGGGGGGGGGGCGACTTCATTTTCGCTCCATTTGGAATTATTTGACCGGGGACTGAAGAATTTTCCTAGAAAAAGTGACAAAAAAATAGCCTAAAACAAACGTTTCAGATTTTAACCAGCCATTCACGGAATTCAAAGGGAAAATAGAATTGAGCGAGCCGTGTTCGAATGCTTAAAACTCTAAGACAATTTTTTATTCGAATCTCAATTATTTAGTTTTTGACACATAATATCTTTATCAACTGATTAGTCAAAACTGGAAGGAATCAGAGATTGAGGCCAAAGTTAAAATTGATAGTCACGCGGGCACGTACATGCATTTTTTTTGTTGGATGAAGGATGAGAATTTTTTGGTCAAATAAAAAAAAGTAAATTATAATTTAAATATTAAGTGATTTTTAAATTCCAGAAAATTAGGAGCCCAAGCCTCATGCCCCATCTCCCCCAATGCATGTATCCCCAGAATCAGGATCAGTGTGAATGCTAGATTGAGCTATTTCACGATTATAACTGGTTGTTAAATTTTTCTGGCTATCAAAATATGAAACAAAATCTTTAAAAGGCAGCGTTGCAAAACTCGGCAGGCAGTTCAATCAGTAGAACTCAGTCAAATCTGGAGTCAAAGTTGGCCTTACAATTTACCTTCCGATTTGGCAACCTTTATAAAGTAAGAGTTTAAATAGTTGGCTCACCTTGAGAATTAGGAATTGATTTCCTGGCTGCAATGGATCCCTCGCTCCCTCGGCTTAGTGGCGTAAGAGCTGTTTGCTCTGAAGTAGTCAATCGCTCTAAAAGCATGGATATGCACTGTTCTAAAGTGTCAATGGTATGCTGGTTTGGATCTTCGTTTCTGTAGAACAAAAAACAACAAAATGATTAAAAGAATCCATAAACATAACAGACAATTTACAAACCGTCAAGTTAAAATTTCAAGCTCTTATAGAACTTAAAATGGAACTTCCTCAGAAAAACGATTTAAACCGAAAAACATACTTTTAACCGGAAATATGCCGGAAAATCTGAGGATTTTACACAAGGATTTTACACATTTTTTATACAACTTTTTGTTTGTCATACGATAAGTCAATCTTTATAAAACTTAAATGATATTTTTCTTAAAATTAAAATTATGAATGGAAAAATAACAAATAAACCTATTAGAACCCAGAACATTTCTCGTAAAATTCAGGAAATGCGATGCTGAACGAATAGTTATATCCAGTGTTGAAACCAATCCTAAATGTTTATATTTTGAGACATACCCCTTTGTTTCTCTCCTGCTGGAAGCTTGTATTTCCCCCTAGGAATCCTGTATACGACTTCGATGTCTCTTCGTTGAGCAATTTTGTTTCATTATTTGTCTTCATGTATTCAAGTATTGGAAGCTAAAGTATAACAGTGGTCAATAAGACTATGAAGCGTGAGAGCTCCGAAAAACGAAGGAGAATTTGCTAGATGTTTTCCAGAGAAATTGCCTACCGATTGTTTTGGGTGTCCAACTGACTGACCGCATCTAAAACAGCAGGCTGTACGATAATGTGGTTCAATCTTGCTTTTTAGGGTTAAAACGAAAAGCAGGTCATCCCGAGTGGGGTGGGAGGATGTCGTAAGGAAAGATTTACTGGGAGGGTGTAAAGAAGGAGACTTTGTACAGATTGGGACGGAGGAGCGTGCGTAACTGTGCTGGCCTCAGGCAGCTTGGTGCTGCAGCAATTTCTTAGTAGTGGCAGTAGTACTTGTATTCAATTCCTAGCAAGAAAAAAAGAATATTTTCAAAAATTAAATAATTGATTTGAGAACATTATTTCCTTCCAGAGTTTTTGATGCCGAGAGATATTTGACAGTTCTTGGTAATTTGATGCTTTTAATTTGATTCTTGTTTTATTCTTCGTTAGCCGATTTGCAAATCATCCGATGAAAGAAATACGTTCAGGTGGGTAAGTTAGGCTCATTTTTTGCATCGTCTGATCAAAGCTGAAAAATTTTCTTCTCTCTACACCAGCAAAATAGTGCACAAGACTAATGGGAGCAACCATTTTTTTTATCGCAGTTTTTTTTAAATGGATGTATTTTTAGGTTAAGCATTTCTATATTCTATTTTGTTATTATTAAATTTATTGTTCACTTTTTCTTCCTTCCTGTTTAATTTTTTTAATTCTTCGTTTATATTAGCAATGATGGTTCAATACATTCTTTTATTTATCCAAACAAACAGATGAATTAATTTATTCAATTAATTGGAATAGATATCTGTGGCTTATGGTTTGTTTGAATATTGTAATATTCTATCGAAAAATAATGATTTAAGAATAAACTTTGGTCTGGAATGCTTGCAGTCTGACCTTAACTGCCTCCCTCTTTACGTTGCATTACCCTTCTATCAAAATAACTTTAAAATTAAACGTAACACGAGACAAGCCAAAAAAAATAGTATATTTTAACAAAAAAGAAAATTCCCAAGGGAATACTGAAAGACATCTATTTTACAAAATTACACACATTCTACGTCACGAAATTTAAACGTCATTTACTTTGTTTTTCATTTTCTTTCCCTTTAATTTTCTTTCTCCACATTTTCTCTTTCTTTGCTTATTTATCATCACATTTCTTTAATTTGATATTATTCACTCCTTATGGTGTGTTTAAGAAAATTGCTAATATTACAAATTCTGACGTTTATTTTTGTGATTCTCTAAATATCCCCTAGGCAAGGCCGTGCCCAGGATATTTTTCGGAGGGGGTTTTACTCAAAGATTTTTTTTGGGGGGGGGGGGGGGCGGGGGGTTACACAAAAAACCTCAAAAAACGCATACAAAATTTGTTTATATCCATTTTTGTTGCGTTTTTACCAGTCAAACAAACATTTCGGGGGGGAGGGGTTCAAGCCCCCCTAAACTCCCCCCTAGGGCCTAGTTCTTCGAGCTTGTGTATTTTTTTTCTTCTCGTTATTCATTTTAATATACTAATAGAGCTACATAAAATGGATGTATACTTTAAATTACTTCTAAAAATTATTTAGGGAAAATTCAGAGCATTCAACAGCCCTTTGAATGCTGAGGTTGACAGGATTTCCAAACAGCACCTTATATCTTCCTAAGTACGTTTATGAGCTATAGTCATGCTAATGACCTATGACCAAAAGTGTTTGAACATTATTTTTTACTCCTCCTGCCCCCTTTTTTGCTGTCCCCTTGACAAAAGAAATAATGTAAGCTTTATTTATTTTTCAAAACATATATGAGCAGGACAAAACGGAACATTTGCATGTCATTTACATAAAAGTGTTTATATTAAAAACAGGAATAATAAAAAAATAATCTTTCTCAGAAAAATATTTCAAAGTTTTTTCTACTGAAATAATTTTTCTTTTCATTCCCTCAGATGTTACCTTTCAAAAGCTATGTCTATTGATAATTCAAAACACGCAGGTAAAGTCACATGTGGCTTCCCACTTATCTGCTACGATAAATTATAAAACATTGGGTTGTATCTCTGACCTCAGGTCAATACAAATTGGTCTACTCATCACATGCATCACAAAAAATTAAAATCTAAAAAATAAAAAATTAAACATCACAAAAAATAAAATCTAAATTACTCAGTCTTTAAAAAAATATATATTATATTATAAAAAAAAATTATATTATATTATAAAAAAAATTATTTATAAAAAGGATTATATTATAAAAAAAAAAATAATCAGAGAACTCCTCTCATCCCAATCCCAGAATATAGGGATAGGGCACTATATAAAAACATGCTCTTTTAAATGCATCATGAGCATATTCCTTAAGAAGGTTGACCATACCCCCTCTATCCTCGAATGAGTTGAACCATGTTCGAAATGAGCTTCTGGGTACACCCTTGGCCAAAGGAAGTATTTTCGATTGCCACGTAAAATTCACTAATAAATCAGAAGGATTGAAGTCCAAACTTAAAACATAATTTCTACCAGCTTCTTTCTTTATTTTGAAATTTAAAACAAAAAATGCTTTAGAAGCAAATACGAAATGGCTGATATTCAAGAACAAAGTTACCTGAAATTACTTCGCAGAGGCAAGAGCATCTCTGGCTATTTGAAAAAAAATGCTGGAAAAGCAAATACGATATGGCTTATGTTCAAAAACAAAATTACCCGAAATTGCTTCGCAAAGAGATAAGAGCATCTCTGGCTATTTGGAAAAAAATGATGGAAAAGCAAATACGATATGGCTAATGTTCAAAAACAAAATTACCCGAAATTGCTTCGCAAAGAGATAAGAGCATCTCTGGCTATTTGGAAAAAAAAATGCTGGAAAAGCAAATACGATATGGCTTATGTTCAAAAACAAAATTACCCGAAATTGCTTCGCAAAGAGATAAGAGCATCTCTGGCTATTTGAAAAAAAAAATGCAGGAGAAGCAAAATGGCTAATGTTCAAGGACAAAATTACCTGAAATTGCTTCGCAAAGAGATAAGAGCATCTCTGGCTATTTGGAAAAAAAATGCTGGAAAAGCAAATACGATATGGCTTATGTTCAAAAACAAAATTACCCGAAATTGCTTCGCAAAGAGATAAGAGCATCTCTGGATATTTGAAAAAAAAAATGCAGGAGAAGCAAAATGGCTAATGTTCAAGGACAAAATTACCTGAAATTGATTCGCAAAGAGGTAAGAGCATCTCTGGCTATTTGGAAAATCAAATGCTGGAAAAGCAAATACGATATGGCTTATGTTCAAAAACAAAATTACCCGAAATTGCTTCGCAAAGAGATAAGAGCATCTCTGGCTATTTGAAAAAAAAATGCAGGAGAAGCAAAATGGCTAATGTTCAAGGACAAAATTACCTGAAATTGCTTCGCAAAGAGGTAAGAGCATCTCTGGCTATTTGAAGCTCTTCTCTGCCCTTATTTCTTCTATGCATCTGTGGGGTGGTGGTAGCTAAAGAAATGCCAGGGTTGTCCTGAAAAAGAAAAGAATTTGTTATTGGCTCTTAAGCAGAGACAACTCATGAATTTATTTAAGAAGCTATACGTGGAAAATTAAAGCTAAAATATTCAGCTTAAACAAAACACGAAAAAAGTAAAAGAAGTGAAAAAAACAATACATCATATAAAAAGAAATATAAAAAAGAAGAAAAACTCACACCTAAATGAAGTTTTATTTTCTGTTATATTTATATTATCGAAGACAGCTTCTTTGGTTCTACTGAAGTTGAAAATTCCATAACCATTTGAACAACTTATGAAGAGAATTTCATTTAAAAGAACTTCACTAGGTTGTAATTTACTAAATTATACAAAAATAAAAGATTGCGCAGTTTTAAAACGCAGTAGGAAACTCATCATTCATAAATAAGTACATTTACCAAGGGCTGTATTAATTACATATTTAGTTAATTAATCTAGTTCATTAATCTAATTTATTAATTAATTAAGTTTTATCATATTTCAAAGAAGCTGTAGTGACGGCTGTCGAACTAATAAAACTTCTCATCCTTCAACTTTTTGCACTTGGTTCTATCCTAACAGAGTTTTAAACTAAAGAACAGTCTTGAAACCATTTTAGAATATGCTTTCAAAGACTATATTAGATTACTGTTCCTGTTAAATGTTGATAAGTTAATTGCAAAACTGTTTAACAGAATTGCCAGTTTCGTCTCATCACAAATGCTTGGCGCACAGAATTTCAGTTTGATTACAAAAAAAGCAAGGTTGCGTATCTTATAAGTAAAGATTAGAAAAACAAATAATAAACTAAGACCGCTCCCCATTTTTACCTAATCATAGGATAAAATCCCAGTTAAAATTTGACTTTCTTGGTAACTTGCGATATTTGACTTTTCAAAAAAGGAATATGTTGACTCAGATCCTCGAAAGGCTACAAACTCCAATAAAGAAAACAGAAGAAGAGATTCATCCTTTTTAAATTTAGGGCACTAAAAAATTAATTTCTTAGAATGTCACCGTTTTATTTCCTTATTTTTCTTTTTCTCATATCATTTTTTCTTGATGAGGCTAAAGGCTATAGTAAAATTGCAATATATAGACAGATAGAAAGAAAGATAGAACGATAAGCCCATTTCAAACTAAAGCTAAAAGACTAAAGCCCATTTCCCATGACATAGGAAAAATTCGCGGACAAATGCGAATTGAAGCATGAATCATCTTTTTATTTTTAAATTTTTTCTTTGCCTCATTCTTTATTTCAGCAGCCATTTAATCATTTTTCTGGCAAAAAAACTACCATTTTCCGAAAAAAAAAGCGTTGAAAAAAATAGTATTTTTATTTTGATCTTAAAAAAAAAGAAAACACAAAAATAAGTTATTTTTTTCTCAAAAGCAAGGTTAAGATGTTTCACAGCTGGCAAATAAAGATACCTCAAGTGCCAAGATAAATGAGATTGTTGATTTGACAGCATCAGACTATAGCTTACATTTCAAGAAATGCCAAAAACAAAAGGAAAAATTAAGTTTCCGTTTAGTAGAATTTCGTTATGGTAGCCATCAAGGCCCTCTACGATTTGAGCTCAATTATCAAAAAAAAAAAAAAGAGAATCCATCTCAGAATGGAGGATAAGAGGTTGTACGCATAACATGTAAAAAATACACCTTGTGTCAAAAAGAATGACGAAGGTTTGATTTCCTCATAGCATTATTTCGTGAGTAAAGTTGGTTTGAGCTTCAGTGAGGTCTCAGTTATTGAGGTCAGAAGCTTTATCTAGCATTTCCATTTGGTCTCAGGAAAAACGTGGAAAACTGATTTTTTCTCAAAGGTAACGTTAAGAGGTTATGCGGCTGAAAAAAACTTTATTGTCAAAAGGTCTGAGGTTATTTGCGCTTTAAGTACAAAAAGTGACAACAGCAATAAAAATAGCTTCGAAAAACACATTGATCTCACCATTAATCGTGACATCCTGTCTGAGTTTATTGTCTGATTCCTTAATTCATTCATCTGCCATTCCTTTTCTTCAAGTTTTTTCTGTAATTCGGCCTTAAAAAAAACTGAGAGTAAAAAAAAATATTGTAAAAAAGGCTTAAGATCTTACACCATTTCCTTCTGGATCTTGATTATGTTACACTGAAGAAAACAAAAATGCAAGTTCCGTTTACTTTTCATATTCTTCAGCTTCCAGCATAGAACGACAACAATACTACTATAGGCCAATAAGCACAACTTAGCTGAGCATTATCTAATTCATAAAATGAATAAAAATCTATAGTTATAGCTCATTCAAGAATTTTGCTATAATTGTTTAGATGTTAATTCATAGTAAAATAAAGGGTAAAAAAATTAAGCTTAGTTGAAAAAAAAGTTTCAGTTTTTAAATGATAGGATGTGCTCTATTAGTCCCCAGAGGAATTTCAGGAAATCTATCCACATAGGAAATCTATCAGGCCCTATAGATATTTTTACTAAACATCGAAGCTGTTTTGGCTAAATCACCAACCTAGTTATTCCAATATTGGAGCACTTGACAGGGATGGAAAATGTGTTTAATTGTTGGGAATACATGTGCAAGGATACGTTGGGGTCTGTTACCTATTCGACCCCATCCTACCAATTCAGTTACTATTTTATGGAGACTCATTGTGAAAAGCTATCCACCATTATCACAGAAAAACATGAATACACGCCCAAGAGCGATTCTCAATCCCGTGACAGTTTGCATAATCATGACCATTTGGTCATAAACATAACCATTTGGTCATAAACATGAAAATGGTCATAAACATGACCATTTTCATGCATGCCCACGACACGAATAAAGACAAGTGTTTGCATCATCCTTGCTATTTCTTTCAGTTTTCTCCATCGCAAAATCCCAGTCTTAGGTCTTGAGATTTTGGGATTTCCGCTGATTACCCGTATTTTTCCTATCAGTTGCCTTTGTTGTCAAAGGAAGAATCCTTTGAAATCCCAACTCCTTCTACCCTCTACTGAAATAAGTTCTTGTACATTTACGGTTTTTTTAATTATGCAATATTTTTTATGGATGAATCTCAAAACCTCCCACTTTTTACTTAAGAATCAGCAGGAAAGATAAAAAAGAAACTATACGAATTTAAAAATAGATATACTTTAATAAATAATCAGCATTAGGCCTACCGTTTTCTTATTAATACCATATATGCTATCAAAAGTTATAAATCTACCAAGGAAACAGAATCAATTTCTAGTTTTAAACCATTTCCCTCTTGACAATTAACCCTTTCTGGCAATTAGTTTAACTATTATTTGTCTTTCTTAGTTTATTATCAAGGAAAACAGATACAGCTGAAAATATATTTCTGTAAAAACCATATTTGCTTGTAGCAATGCGTTTCTGAGATCTATTTATCCCAGAATACTATTATAAAGACTAAAATTTTTTTGAACAGATAAACCGTGACATGTCTTACGAAGTCCTATGTTAGATCAGATGTTACGAACCGGGTCTGACAAGTTCCTTTCAGCTCAATCGAATTCTATTCGAGTCCCAACTAACTTACTTGAGATAGATACTTTGATTCCTCAGCATCTTGCTTGATGAAAATCTTTCTTTCAAGCATCATATTCATCTGATCAAAATGTCGGATTTCAACCCCCTGACAGCTTGCAACATGATTAGACATATGCTCCCAGAGTTTGCACGAAGCTACCACTCGTTTGCTACCTTCATAAAGTATATTGGAAAGTTTCTAGTTAATACCAAAGTTTTTCTCAGTTTTCCTTGTAATTGATGTCTCTGAAATGGGTTGAATGTTTAATAAAGTTGGTGGAATCATGCCCTACTCCTTCCATAGCTTGTAATTTTGGAAATTGTTAAGATGGGCGACTGGATTTGTTTATATTTTTTGGTTGCTATTTGTTTCTCCTCTATTCCTCCAGGCCATGGAGTCTTGCAGTTTAGAAAAATAAAAGAACTCAGAATTGTGAATGTCAAAGACATCCTAAGCGCGTCAATGCCGGTTGTTTCAAACCCCAGACCCCCCCCCCCCTCATCTCACCCCCACACACAAATATACACACAATAGTGAAGGACGTTGCCTAACTTTCAGAAACCTCAATCAAAATCAGGTAAAAGAAGCTTGTAAAGCTACTAACTAAACCTAAATGATTTTCAGTTTTTTTTTCTTGACATAAAATTCCAAAAAACATAAATAATTTTCATATCTTCTTCTTGACAAAGAAATATAGTACGTGTTCTAACGCTAGGAACAAAGAGGGTTTTACTATAATCTTATTATTTAAAGGTGAAATGGTTGTATGTATGATTTTCTTGTATAAGGATAATTTGAGTCACAGTTTTACCTTTTCGCTGCTAAGCCTGTGTTGTCTTAAAGCACTCTTCATTAAAGCCTGTCGCAACTTTTCTGGACTTGTCTCCTCAAGCATAAGTTCTGATACCTGCAAATAAATAATGTGACTTAATACTCTGTTTAAATAGTTTGGGAAACCTAAAAGAAAAGAAACTTAAGAGTCTTTCTAAAAATAAAGAAAAAAAGCTGTTTCTTTTATAAATTTTGGGAAAAACTAGATTTTGTAAATAAGTTGTGGGATTCAAGTTTCGGTTCAAAGAGTTTGAAGAAACTTGATACATGAAACTCAAGACGAAAAGAAAAACAAACAATACCCTCCATGGCTACCAAGCAGCATCATAAAGTTAATAATACTAACTAATTTTTTTTTGTATTTTTACTTTAGCTTAACATTGGAAAAAGCCACTTTTGCCAAAAAAAGTGATACTTATGCACTATTTTCAAAACCAGATTATTTTCTATATACTAACCTTTGTAATTTTATAACAATGGAAATAGCTCAAAAGTAAAAAATCAGTCTGTTTTCAGAAAATTTCACGTTGGATCCAAATAAACTTCCGACCTTCAACTGAATTTTAAATTCAAACGCATTAACACTAACCCAGCCATGTCAACGCTTTGAAATAAACTGTGCCAGTTTTTGCGACTAAAACTGTACAACAAGAGATTAATATAAGTCAAGAAGGGGCAAGTAAAGCATAAATGTGCTGAAAATGTTTTTGCACCGAAAAGTATCTAAATTTGTACCAAAAACAGTACATTTGTACCGCGCTGGCAACACTGCGTTAATACTATGTTTAATTTTCTAATCAAGCTGCGTAACACTACATTTTCAGTGGTATCGCTAGATTCTGATTCCTGTTAAGCCCTACTACAGCCCTCTCTCAACCTTGGTCCTTTCATTAAGTTTATATAGAACGATATATTCTATTGATATTATTGACGAGTAGGACTTCACCCAGAGAATAACGAAATTACCCGAAAGAGCCTACGCTGTTGAAGTTATAAAACACTACTACTAATACTACTACTACTAGCAACTCACTGCAGCACCAAGCCGCCTGAGGTCAATACAGCATCGCACGCTCCTCCTGCATCCCAATCTATTCAAAGCCTCCCTGTTTACAACCTCCTAGGAAGTCCCTATTTCCTTTAAATATTTCTTTATGACGTCCTCCCACTCCAGACGAGGACGACCTGCTTTTCATTTAGCCTTAGACGGTTGGCCGAAAGGGATAATCTTCGGTAATTCCTTCATCCGCACAAATTGCCCCAGCCACCTCAACCTTTCTTTCATTATAGCCCTAGAGAGCGGTATTGAACCCATATACTTGTGAAAAAAAGGACCGTAAAATATTTGCTTTTAGATGGCAAAATTTTCAAAAACAGATTTTCCAATAATGATTTTTACGAATGGAATAACTGTCTTATTTTTGTCACCTCGCCAAGTAGATGGTACGCTAAATTTTAAATCCTGTGTTTGTAATTGCCGGAGTTGGGGTCCAGGTGTCGCTGATTATTTGGTTTGGAATGAGGGTCTGAGGTGTGACCCTTTAAAATCAACCAGAGTCAGAGTTCCTCATAGGCACCTGGAGAATTCTGGGGGAGAAACATAGGAAGTGGTCCTTAGTCATGTATTGCACTCCCTGCCAAAGGCAGAGAATCAGCAGAAGTGTCCCTACACCACGCACACCATTGGTCAGCATTAAATTTTTTTTTATTATTATTATTATTATTAATTATAAATGAGACCTACTCTAAAAACCAGAAATCTTTTAAGCTGCATCCTAGAAATGAATTCTCTTCGTAATCTTAACCATATCCTATTTCCTATTCACTGGGATGGTGGCCAGAAATCATATGCAGCGCAATTTCACTGTTCAGGAAATTGGAGTGGATTGTGCCCTTGATTATAGTCGAAAGTAATTGGAGGGCAACGAGCCCTTCGCCCCACACCCACCGTTACCCCAAACACATCAAATCAAAATTTTGAGATATCCAGTTTGTTCAGCGTAGTTGATTTCCAGATAGAAAATATGTTTTTGAGGAGGGAGCCTCAGGGCAGGGGTTTTAAGTTATGCCCTAGGGGCATATAAGAACGATGTTAGCTCAATGTTATTTTTTTTCCTTTGGACCAGGGCACATGCCTTGTTGTCGTAGAAACTTCAAAAAGGGCTCATTCAATTGGAAATTGGAGTGGCTTTTGCCCTTTTTAATAGTCGAAAGGGATTGGAAGGCACTAACACCCCTTTCACGCCCACCATTTCCCAGAACACATCAAATCAAAATTTTGAGATATCCATTTTGTTGAGCGTAGTTGATTTCCAGATAGAAAATATTTTTTTGAGAAGGAAACTTCCCCAAAACCCTCAGGGCAAGGGTTGTAAGTTGTGCTCTGGGGGCATATTCATATTTTATAGAAAGCGTTGTCGTAGAAACTTCAAAAAAGGCTCATACGATTGGAAATAAAAAGGGCTAGTACCCTTTTTAATAGTCGACAGTGTTTGGAAGGCGACTACCCCCCCCCCCCCACCCATCACGCCCACCTTTTCCCCAAACACATCCAATCGAAATTTAAAGATAGTCATTTTGTTCAACGTAGCTGAAAGTTCTGAAAATTAGGTCGTTGAGGATGAAAACAACCCCCCCCCCCACAGCCCACAGGGCAAGGGTTGTAAGTTATGCTAAGGGGGCATATAAGGTTTTTATAGAAAGCGTCGCCGTAGAAACTTCAAAAAGGGCAGATTCGATTGGAAATTGAAATGGCTAGTGCCCTTTTTAATTGTCGAAAGTGACTGGAAGGCAACTAACACCCCTTCCAAGCTCACCATTTATCCAAACTCATCCAATCAAAATTTTAGATAACCTTTTTGTTCTACGCAGTTTAAAGTCGAGGAAATCATACCTTTGAGCAGGACACTCCCCCCAGTCTTCAGGGCAAGGGTTACAATTATGACCAGGGGGCATATAAGTTTTTATTAAAATCTTTGTCCTAAAAACATGAAAAGGGGCTCATTCAATTGAAAATTCAAAGGTTTAGTGCCCATTTTAGTAGTCAAAAGTGATTTGAGGTCAACCAGCCCCCCTCTCACGACCACCTTTTTACCAAACTCATTCAATCAAAATTTTTTGATAGAAATTTTATTCAATATAGTTGAAAAATTTGGAAATTAGGTATTTAAGGAAGACAACCCCTCCACCCCGAAAACCCTTAGGGCAAGGGTCGTAAGCTATGCCCTGGGCCATATAAGGTTTTTATAGAAAGCTATGTTGCAGAAACTTCAAAAAGGGTACATATCCATTTTGTTCAGCGTAGTGGATTTCCAGATAGAAATTATGTTTTGGAGGAGGACACTCCCCCACAGCCTTCAGTGCAATGGTTGTAAGTTATACCCTGGGGGCATATAAGGTTTTCATAGAAAGCGTTGTCGTAGAAACTTCAAAAAGGTTTATTCAATTATAAATTCAAAGGGCTAGTGCCCTTTTTAATAGTCGAAAGTGATTGGAGGGCAACTAACCCCTCTCTCAAGCCCACCTTTTCCCCAAACGCATCAAATCAACATTTTAAGATAGCCATTTTGTTCAACGTTAGATGAAAGTTCTGGAAATTAGGTCTTTGAGGACGACAGCCCTCCACAGCCTTCAGGGCAAGGGTTGTAAGTTATGCCCTTGGGGGTCATATAAGATTCTTATAGAACGCGTTGAAAGTCATAGAAACTTCAAAAAATACTCATTAGATTGGAAATTGAAATGGCAAGTACCCTTTTAAATAGTCAAACATAATTGAGGATGACAGCCCCCCACAGCCTTCAGGGCAAGGGTTGTAAGTTATGCCCTTGGGGGTCATATAAGGTTCTTATAGAACGCGTTGAAAGTCATAGAAACTTCAAAAATACTCATTAGATTGGAAATTGAAATGGCAAGTGCCCTTTTAAATAGTCAAAAATGATTGGAAGGCAACTAATACCCCTTTGACGCCCACCATCTACCCAGAAACATCCAATCGCAATTTATAGATAACCATTTTGTTCCACGCAGTTTAAACTTCAGGAAACTATATTTTTGATTAGAACACTCCCCCCACAGTCTTCAGGTCAAGGGTTATAACTTATGCCCTAGGGGCGTATAAGTTTTATTGTAATCGTTGTCATAGAAACTTGAAAAGGGCTGATTCGAATGGAAATTCAAAGGGCTAGTGCCCTTTCTAATAGTCTCGAAAGTGATTTGAGGGCAAATAAACCCCCTCTCACCCCCACTTTTCCCCCAAACACATTCAATAGGTTTAAATAGAAAGTGATGATGTAGAAACTTCAAAAAGGGTTTATTCAATTGGAAATTGAAAGGGCTGCCCTTTTAATAGTCGAAAGTGAATGAAGGGCAACTAAACCCCCTCTCACGCCAACCATTTTCCCAAAAACATTCAATCAAAATTCTGAGATATCCATTTTGTTTAGTACAGTCGAAAGTTCTGAAAATTATTTCTTTTATGATGACTACCTCATCAGAGCCTTCAGTGCAAGTATTGTAAGTTATGCTTTTGTGGCATATAAGGTTTATATAGAAAGTTGTTGTAGAAATTTCAAAACGGGCCTATTTGATTGGAAATTGAAATTGCCATTTTTAATAGTTGAAAGTGAGTGGAGAGTAATTAACCCCCTTCACACACCCACCATTTCCCAAACACATTGAATCAAAGTTTAGAGATAGCCATTTTGCTAAATGTAGTTGAAAGTTCTGAAAATTATATATTTTAGTATGATAAACCCCCCAGATTCCCCAGGGCAAAGGTTGTAAGTTATGGCTTGGGGCCATGAGGTTTTTGTACATAGAGTTGTCGTAAAATTTCAAAAGGGGCTGATTCAATTGGAAATGGAGAGGGCAATGGAAATTGGAATTCCATTGGAAATTGGGAAAAATTGGGAAATTGGAATGGAGAGGGCAATGGAATTCAATTGGAAATGGAGAGGGAAATGGAGAGTGTCCTTTTTAATAGTTGAAAATGATTGGAGGGTAACTAGTCCCCCTCTTACGCCCACCATTCCACCAAACACATCCAATCAAAATTCTCAGATAGCCATTTTGTTCAACCTTAAAGAAAGTTCTGGAAATTAAGTCTTTGAGGATGAAAACCGCCTCCAGTCCTCAGGGAAAGGGTTTTAAGTTATGCTCTGGGGACATGTAAGGTTTTTATTGAAAGTGTTGTCGTAGAAACTTCAAGCGTTTCTAAGCGTTTCCTGAGCGTATTCTAAGCGTTTGAGGTGCTAGAGTACTCTAAAAATAATGAAAATATAACAATGTAGGCCTAGTGTATAGTATATTTTTAATCAAAAAATAACATGTAGAATATTAACATAAGATATGATTAATATATTATTATACTTTTTAGACATTCTATACTTTTTAGACTTTTTAGACATTTAAGAACTTTAGACATTCTGAATCTGCATCATAAAATAATATTTTAAGTTTTAAAGTTGTTCCTTACTTTAGCTAAAAATCTTTTCCATTTGTTTAATTACATTTCGTAAAACTGTGAAGTCTTAAGAATCCAATACTTTTGGTAACGTAGAAAAAATTATCTGTGTTTGGATTTTAAGTGTAATCAAACAGTTTGTGGTTACGAAGTGGGAGGAGAGTAGAGTTGACCTTTTGAATTCTATGGCCCCTCCGTACCAAACAGGTTTTTCTGGTAGTCCTATTCTACAGGTCATTACACCTTTGCCAAGAGATTTACGCAATTTAAGGACAAGTTTTTCTGACATAGATTTCTAGTTCATGATATACAAGTTTTTTTTAGGTTAAATCCGTGGTCATTCATCTGTAAGTTGATTAGTGGTTTTTTTTTTTAAAACTTGGCTAATAGGTTTTTAAACCTATTGCTACGAACGCTACATGCATTCCATTTTTGGAACTAGGAGCGAGATTGTGTGATGCTATCAGACTGGTTTCGTTTCATGGGTTCATTAATAGAAGTACTAATGTTTTTGAAAAGGGTAATTACTTCTTTAGTTTACGAGATGTGTGAATTTTTTGCGAAAAGGTATTTGCGTAAAGGTATTGCGATGGTTAAGAATGCCTCACGGGTAATTAAAGAATGGGATGCTTGCATCAACAATACAAAGAATATGCTCAGATACTTAATAGATTTGACGCCTACAAGAGACATTGGTAGAAGGTATTCAATAGCTTAATTGAAAAGTAACGATAGAATGACATTGTGACTTGACCTAGCTTTACCTCGCCGATGTGGTCTGTATAATACAAAAGTGATGATTTGCACAGTGTTGTCAATTTTAAATAGTTTAGAAATAAAAAAATTAACAAGAAATGGCTGAAAAGTGTTTTGAGGGAGTTGAGTTGCACGGGGGTTCAGTTACATGCGGATTCAGTTACACGGGGATTAGTTAAATGGGGTCGAGTAGCACGGCGGTTCCGTAGTCCAGGGTTTCGGTTAGCCAGGGGGTCTGGTCCAGGGGGGGTTCAGTTGTACGGGGTGTCGGTTATACAGGGGTACAGGTACATGGGGGGTTCAGTTATTTTTTCTGATTTTGTGTGTTTTCGCAAGAAAATAACTGGTCTTTTAGCAAACTTAGCCATAGCTACCTGAAACTCTGCATAAATATCTTCATTTTTAATCTAATTGCATAGCTACTAAAGGAACATTGAACATTTTTTCTGATTTTGTGTGACCACCCGGCACCCCAAAGACTCCTGAGCCTCCATTATAATACTTTTTAAGGCTTGATTATATCTTTTCAGAACAAATTATTATTTTAGGGAATTATTTCGGTGAAACAGTTAGAGACATTTGAACGGTGTTGTGAGGTCCCTTACCATAACCCCAAAGGGCTCCGATCCCCCCACCCCAACCCCAAAGGAAGCCCCCGGACAGCAAAGGTTCTCTAGACCCTCAAAGGACCCCCAGCGCCCCGATGCCTCCTGAGTCCCCCATTATAATACTTTTTAAGGCTTTATTATATCTTTTCAGAACAAATTATTATTTTAGGGAATTATTTCGGTGAAACAGTTAGAGACATTTTAAGAGATGATTTTAGAAAAGGACTTGAGGGTGAAACTCTGTGGTCGTTATAATACACAAGTTCCATTTGAACGGTGTTGTGAGGTCCCTTACCATAACCCCAAAGGGCTCCGATCCCCCACCCAAACCCCGAAGGAAGCCCCCGGACAGCAATGGTTCTCTGGACCACCAAAGGACCCCCGGCGCCCCGATGCCTCCTGAGTCCCCCATTATAATACTTTTTAAGGCTTTATTATATCTTTTCAGAACAAATTATTATTTTAGGGAATTATTTCGGTGAAACAGTTAGAGACATTTTAATAGTGTTGTGAGGTCCCTTACCACAACCCCAAATGGGTCCGATGGCCCCCACCCCAACCCCAAGGAAGCCCCCCGCCAGCCAAGGTTCTCTGGACCCCCAAAGGACCCCCGGCGCCCCGATGCCTCCTGAGTCCCCCATTATAATACTTTTTAAGGCTTTATTATATCTTTTCAGAACAAATTATTATTTTAGGGAATTATTTCGGTGAAACTCTGTGGTCGTTATAATACACAAGTTCCATTTGAACGGTGTTGTGAGGTCCCTTACCAGAACCCCAAAGGGCTCCACTCCCACCACCCCAACCCCCAAAGAAGCCCCCGGACATCCAAGGTTCTCTGGACCCTCAAAGGACCCCCGGCGCCCCGATGCCTCCTGAGTCCCCCATTATAATACTTTTTAAGGCTTTATTATATCTTTTCAGAACAAATTATTATTTTAGGGAATTATTTCGGTGAACCAAAGGACCCCCGGCGCCCCGATGCCTCCTGAGTCCCCCATTATAATACTTTTTAAGGCTTTATTATATCTTTTCAGAACAAATTATTATTTTAGGGAATTATTTCGGTGAAACAGTTAGAGACATTATAAGAGATGATTTTAGAAGAGGACTTGAGGGTGAAACTCTGTGGTCGTTATAATACACAAGTTCCATTTGAACAGTGTTGTGAGGTCCCCTTACCGCAACCCCAAAGGGCTACGATCCCCCACCCCAAACCCCAACGAACCCCCCCGTCCGCAAAGGGTCTCTAGGCTCCCAAAGGGGCCCCCGGCGCCCCAAAGACCCCCGAGCCTCCATTATAATACTTTTTAAGGCTTTATTATATCTTTTCAGAACAAATTATTATTTTAGGGAACTATTTCGGTGAAATAGGCCCTCATAGGTGTTTGTTGTCTGAAACCTATAGTTTGGGATGAATAGTTTGCTATTTTAAGCTTTTCTGAGCTAAGGTTTCTTAGTATTTCATAGGTGTGTGTTGTCTGAAACTTATGATTTGAGGTATGTAATTTGCTATTTCCGACTTTTCATAACCAGATTTCTTCGTCTTTCGTAGGTATGTGGTGTCTGAAACCAATGATTTGGGATGTGTGGGTTGCTATTTTTTGACTTTTCTGAGCTGGATTTCTTAGCCTTTTGTAGGTGTGTGTTGACTGAAACCTATGATTTGGGAATGAGTGGTTTGCTATTTTTGACTTTTCTGAGTTAGATTTATTAGCATTTCATAGGTGTGTGCTTTCAGAAAATTATGGTTTGGAAGGTGTAGTTTGCTTTTTGGACTTTTAAGAGCTAGGATTCTTAGTCCCTCATAGGTGTTTGTTGTCTGAAACTTCTAGTTTGGGGTGAGTAGTTGGATATTTCAGACTTTTCTGAGCTAAGGTTTCTTAGTATTTCGTAGGTGAAGCTTCCACGTCAGTTTTAAGTTCACCAAGACATAAAACATTTAAAGTTCAGTTCTAATTTTTCCATAGAAGATAGGAAGAGTTATACTATTATTGTGATTATTTTCTATGAAGATAGAAAGTTTCACTTTAATTCTAAATTTTCTTAAATTCAGTTCCGACTTTTCTCAAAGAGATGAGAAAATTTAAAGTTCAATTCAAAATTTTCTCAACGAAGTCAAGGAAAGTTCAAGTTCCCTTCCGAATTTTACCAAAGAACACAATTCAATTCTAATTTATCCAGAGAAAATAAAAATCTTCCACTTAAGTTCTTTATTTAACAAAGAAATAAAGAAATTTAAAGTTCAATTCTAAATTTTTCAGTGGAAGATACAAAAAGTAATACCATACTTGTGAATATTTTCACGGAAGATAAAAAGTTCTAGTTCAATTTTAAATTTTCTCAATGAAGTGAAGAAAAGTTCAAGTTCCCTACTGAATTTTACCAAAGAACACAATTCAATTCTAATTTATCCAGAGAAAATAAAAATCTTCCACTTAAGATTGGTGGTTATCACCACCATTATTAAGGTTATCAAAAAGATATTTTCAAATTTAGAAATCAACTACGCTGAACAAAATCGCTATCTAAAAATTTTGATTAGATGCGTTTGGGGGAATGATGGGCGTGGGGGAGGGGGGGCTAGTTGCCCTCTAATCACTTTCGACTATTAAAAAGGGCACTAGCTACTCCAAATTCCAATCAAATGAGCCTTTTTCGGAGTTTCTACGACAACTCCTTCGATACGAAGTGCCCTGATCTGGAAACCAAAAAAAAAAAAAAAAATAATAAAAAAAAAATAATACATTGTGCCAACATCGTTCCTTACTTAGGCAGCGCGATTGCGTTGCCTATGATTATTTTTTTAATTTGAAAATTTTTCCACATTTCGAAACATAACGAAAATTGCAAACTTTGGAAAACAGTCAATTACAATAGTGTTTAAATTGCAAATTTTGTAAACAGTCAATTACAATAATGTTTACACTTGTAAAGAACAGATCTTTCCCAAAAAAACCATCAATTTTTAAAGAAATGGCTGCAAAAACTCATTAAATAAAAGTGAATTTTGAAACCAAATTTCAACTAACCAAAAACTGTCATGGTTGCACCGGTAGCTGCAACCTAATAAAGAACAGATTTCTCCAAAAAGAAAACATCCATTTTTGAAGAGACTAAATAAGAAATCTGGCTACACCTCCAAGAAAAAATCCCTCTTCCTTACGGATTTATCTTCTGGACCAGCGGTTCTCAAATTGTGGTACGCGTACCCCTTAGAGTTACTTAAAAAATTTTTAGGGGGTACACGGCTAGCCAACAACAAAAAACAACCCTTTAACTCTAGGACTGGCAATTTCATTTACATTTTAGCTATAGTTTACTTAGTACCGGTAACTGAGAAGGGGTACCTAAAATGTTTTGTGGGTAAAAAGGAGTACATTGTCGAAGTAAGTTTGAGAACCACTGCTCTAAACAATTCAATCCTGGTAAGAATTCACCCTGGACACAAACCCTTGACATCTCCACGCTTAAAATTGAATCAACAAAGAGAAAATAAGACATAAGAAGAAATCTCATATAGGAATTCTGGCAAATTTCACCATTGTAAAATTTCCCCTGAAAAATTCACCGCCTGAAAAATTTCCCTCCCCACGACAAATTCTCCCCGTGGAAAATCCAACCTGCAGAAAATTCTCTCACCCAAAAATCTATGCATACTTCCCAAAAGCAAATACAACACGTAAACAATATGCAAATTTTGTAACTTAAAGAACTTTCCCCAGGGTCTGTGGGGGCTGGGATGTCAAATGGACACTTTTAGTGCCTTTTGGACACTTTTTCACACTGAAGGACACCGGGACACTATTGGATCAAAAAAGGTAGCTTTTTGAAATAAAGGACACTTTTTGGACATTTTTCCAAATCAAAAATTAAATGTCTTTATTTTCTTCTTTTTTTTACTTTTTTTTTAATTTGTACTTTACTTTTAAGCTTTGGTAACAGCTTTAGGATTTTTCGTAGATGTTTTTTTGCACTGTGCAAGCACTATTTATCAAGCAAATAGGACCTAAAGTCTTAACCAATGTGGTATGCTAGAGCTATCAAATCCATCCTCTTCTTCTATCCTACAGCTGATGTTTGTCATCAAGTCGGTCAACTTCAAATACCTACCTACTACTGGTGGTAAAATCACCAATGCCAATGAGAAGACTAGAAAGAAGAAGTGAATGGCATTCCCTCCAGCCACGTCCCGCGTAAATCCTTGCGCTGTGTAGCTGTATGCACTCGGCTGATATTATAAGCCTTCTGAAGCCTATTACTGATTCTAAGTGGGAGCACTGGGGTAGCGAATCCTGGAAATTTACATGGTGATGGTGGGCATCCAGGCACTGAGCCTTGACTCTCTGTCCGAATGCTGGATAGGAATCTACAGGCGAACCTCAATGTGATGTAGGGGTGTGAACATCACCGATCTCCACGCCGAGTAAGGTGATGGTCAACGCGCTTTGGGTAACCGCAAGACTGGGGACCTTGTGATGTACCTTATCCCCAAGAAACCCTCAAGAATGATAACAAATATGATGATTGAAAGTTAGGCTATGGCATCCCCGGCATTCTGCAATGTGACGAGAATGCCGTTCTCGCCGAAAAGTATGCTAGCTACCGTCCTATCAAGAAGACAAGGCCTGAATATCGGCTGCTGGAACCTGTGCTCGATTTAATGTTTGTTGACAGAATTTTTTGTAGCAGACGAATATTATCTTTATAACTTTGATAATCTGTGTGTTTCTGACACGAGACTAAATGGACATAACATCTTGACCCTTGACTTCTCGGCTGGGAAGGCGGTCTCTTTTTTTTATCTCAGGACTATTAGATGGATCTGGCCGGGCAGGAGTAGGTATCCTGTTGTCCCCCATTCCAATCACTGGGCTCATCGAGTATGAGCCTGTGTCTGAGAGAATCGTACTGGCAAGAATTAAAGGTCGCACGAACAATCTGACTATCCTTAGCGTTTACGCCCCAATAAGAGATACCACTGAACAGGAAAAAGATCAGTTTTTCAGTGACCTGCAGACAGTCATTGATAAGATTCCCCGGAAAGATATCCTCCTAATTGGAGGCGACTTCAATGCCAGAATCGGAAGAAAGCTGAATAACTCGGAACAGGTGATTGGCAAGTACGGCCTCGGAGACCGGTGCAGAAATGGAAACAGGCTTCTGATTTTTGCAATGCAGAACAGCCTTGCTGTGGCTAACACCTGGATTAGGCACAAGTCGTGTCATACGTATACACGGAAATCTCGTGAGGGACGAGCAAAGGCCCAAATAGATTATCTCCTTGTATCCCGATGATGGAAATCCATGGTGTTGGACCCGAGAGGGCGCAGAGGTGCTAAAACGAAATCACAAAATAGATCTTATCGCTTCTTTCTGAAGACAAGGCTAAAGTACAGACTTAGCTCAAGGAAGACTACTATGCCGAACCAGAAAATAGACGTGTCGAAGCTGAAAGTAGATGAGTACTGAGGAGCGTTTGTTCTTAAACTCTCAAACCGACTCGTTGTCCTTCAAGATGACACCAAGGAAGCAACCCCGACTGATGAGTGCCCCAACTGCCCCAAGATAAAGATTGAAAAGAAATGGAACAAACTCAAGGACCACATCAATGAAGCTGCGTGAAACATACTTGGGTTTGTGAAGCGTAAAACCAAGAAATAGATCTCAGAAAAGACACTCAAACTCTGCCAAGAAAAAAGAAATGACCAACAAGAAATCCCCCACATACAAAGCGCTGCGACAGGAATGTCACAAATCGGGAAGAGCTGACAAAAAAACCTACTGGTTTAATGTTCCCAGTGATATGAAAAGAGCCACATAACAGAACGATACACGAAAACTCTATCAGATACTTGGAGAATGCACTGGGAAGAAGAAGAAAACTACCATCCTCTCGCTTAAGGTGAAGGTTAGGAAAATACTAACAAGCAGCGAGGAGCATATCGAAAGATGTTGTGCTCACTTCCAAGGACTATCGAGACCAGAAGACAATAGTAATCGAAAGCAGCCACTTATTGCACCGCAGAACCGCCCACACAACCAGGCTTATGAAATGTATGTACGGACCCAACCTCCAGGGATGAAGTAATTAAGGCGATCCAAGTTTTGAAAAACCATAAAAGCCCAGGAATAGCTGGGATTCCTGCCGAGCTACTGAAAGCTCTCCCTGATGTGGTGATGGATAAACTTCATAGCGTGATAACTGAAGGCTGGGACAATGAATACATCCCAGATGACTGGAAAACCTCAGTAATTGTCCCTATCTTCAAAAAAGAAGGCCTAATGGACTGCAAAAACTACCAAGGTATATCCCTTATCCCCATTGCTGCCGAGCTGTTCCCAGTTATACCTTTAAATAGATTCAGAGACACCAGAAACAGACGAACGGGACTCAACCAAGCAGGATTCAGACCGGGCATGGGTTGCTGTGACCAGATTTTTAGCCTGTGGCAACTCCTTGAACATCGGTTTAAACGCCAGCAGGAGACAATCCGAATCTTCATAGACTTCATTACCGTGTTTGATTCGGTCCATTGTGATGCAATACGGGAAGCAATGAGAGAGGACGGTGTGCCTGAGAAGATCATCAATCTGCTCAAGGCATATTATGCTGGAACAAAGACCCGGGTAAAAGTCGATAGCGATCTTTCAGATCTGGTCCTGATCGAGGAGGGTGTATGTCAAGGCTGTGTCCTCTCACCAACTTTTTTCAATTTCGTCATCGATTGGATCCTCAGGGTCCTGGACAAGTATAAAGGCGTTGCAGTGAGTCGGTCCTTCTCCATCACAGATCTTGACTATGCTGACGATGTGGACATGCTTGCTGAATCTGTTGCAGAAGCCCAGGCTATGATAAATGACATGACAGTCAAGGAACTCTCGACTGGTCTCCAAATGAGCCTACCAAAAACAAAATCCATGCAAACAGATGGGATGGATGGAACCCCCTGTTGACCTAAATGGTAATCATATAGAGGACGTCCAGTCGTTCAAATACCTTGGATTGATGGTAAACCTTGCCGGCAAATCTTCAGAATAAATCCAGAGCCGCATATCGTCAGACTGGAGTGTCTTCCTTCAACTACGGAAGCATGGAAGCAGAGAAAAATATCGCCACGCACAAAGCACCGAGTGTATGAAGCTATGGTTCTCTCTGTCTTCCTCTATGGATGTGAAACATGGTCACTTAAAGTAACCAAAGCACTGAGCTTGAATATATTCAACCACAAATGCCTGCGATATGTCCTGGGTATCCGCCTCTCAGATAGAATCTCGAATGAAGAAGTAAGGAGAAGATGTGGGGATCGCCCACTTGTCTCTGGAATTATTAAGCACAGGAGATTGAGATGGTTTGGCCAGACAGTGCACAGACCAGATGACCTTATAAGCAAAAAATGCCTTAAATGTTTACGCCTACCTGCATGGAAGAAGAGGACAGGAGGCCAAAAGAAGACGTGGCTAACAATAGTTAAGTCTGATCTGGAGCCAATCGGAGGATTCCAAAAACACGGCCGTCGCTGGGATCGCCAGTGGCTTGAAATGGTGGAGCCTGCCACTCTCGAGCGAAACCTATGGAAGGAGACATGTCGTCATCTGCTGGGCGCCACAATGAGTCTGGATACGGCTTGAACGTGCAACAAGTACAAGTAGGCACAAGGTTGTTATTATACTGCTGTCATAGAAAGAAAGGAGTTTCACCGAAAAGCTGTGTTGCAGCTCAATTTTATTTATAGCCGTTAGCGAATCTTTGTTTTATATTCTATACTTTCAGCTGTGATTTTTCGTCTAACGCTTGTCGCCAGTTTCTATCGAGTATTACTCAAGCATAATTGGTTAAGTTGGTCTTTTCTTGTCACTTTTATAGTTCTCAAAAACGTAATTTTTTCTCCAGGCTAATTGTAAATTTTCCTAAAACGGCAAGAAGAGGAGTTGTTTATTGATTATAAATCCATGATCAGCCATTTGAATTAGTTGTTAAGGATGCTGACTTATTTTGTTGAACTTTTAAACCTTGGAGGTAAAAATAGACATTTCGTTGCTACAGCCGTTCGGACTTTGTTGCACAGACATATCCTTAATAGCTACCAAAGATCAACGACTTGCATCTTTTTCGCATAACTTATGAAAATGCCGAAGTGAAAATGAATCTCTATGATTGGTTCTTTACCTTTCGAATAAGATAGGTAGCGATGTTGATAATCGATATAAAATTTCGCTCTGTTGACATTCTAATGACGATTTTTTATGCCATATCTTCAAGTTGAACTAGTATTAAACTTAATTTATTGGTAGAGTTAATGATAAAGATGGAAATACTTGCCGAAATCATGCAGGTAATAGACCGCGAGGTAGCGGAACAAAGAAGGACGAATTTCACAGATTTTTTGGCACTTTTTTCACAGGCTTTCAAAATTCATAGTGGCAACCCTGTATATTGGCTAGTTTTCTAGAGGGACACTAAAAGTGTCCATTTTTGGCTGATTTGGACACTTTTGTCCTTAAAAGTTTTGGTAACCGTGTGGGGGTTATGAAATCTCCAAAGGTGTATTTATTCGGCGTTTCAACTATGCTGAACAATGCCCATCTCCAAATTTTGATCGGAAGATTTTGAGAAAAAAGGCCGTGGGAGGGGACCTAGTTGCCCTCAAATTTTTTGGTCACTTAAGAAGGGTACTAGAACTTGTAATTTCCGTTCTAAAGAGCACTCTCATGATATCCTATGAGCCCTGGGTCAATACGATCAGCCCTGGAAAAAAAATAAACACGCATCCGTGATCTTTCTTCTCGCAAAAAATTCAAAATTCCACATTTTTGAAGATAGGAGCTTGAAACCTCTACAGTGATACACTGTAGAGGAGTGATACACTGTTCTCTGATACACTGAATCTGATGTTGTAATTATCATTAAAATTTTATGACATTTAGGGAGTGTTTCTCTCTTTTTTCAGAAATCAGGCAAACTTTCTAAGGCTAGTAACCTTTGATTGGTAGGACTAAACTTAATGAAACTTATATATTTGAAATCTCTAACACAAGCCGATTCTTTTGTTTTGCAATTTTCTGGATTTTCTCCGGCTTTTAATCTTTGATGGGTAAGACTTATACATTAGTCTTGTTTTTTGTTTGATATAATCAACGAAAGTTTTATTTTATCTCTCACTGCAAAGTTATAAATGTATCCTGGAACCAAACTTTTTTTTAGCTCAACTTCTAGAGTGAGGATCTTTTGTGCTATATTTCAGCAGAAAAGAAATTCCATTTTTATTTCATTTTAGTTTTCAGTTCAGAATCGCTTAAGGATATTATGTAAACCGCAAAAATATTTATGGTGTCCAAACAGTAATTTTAACTTTTTAATTCAAATTAGAAAACTACCTGAAAATTTTAAGATTAGTTTTGTTTTTTCGTTCGATTTAATCAACGAAAGTTTTATTTTATCTCTCACTTCAAAGTTATAATTCTCTCTTGGAACAAACTTTTTTGGCCCAACTTCTAAAGGGCGTATCTTTTGTGCTACATTTCCGTAGAAAAGATATTCAGTTTTTTTTTCTAGTTTCCAGTTCAGATTCACTAAAGTTATTATGTAAACAGCAAAAATATTTATGGCGTCTGAGCAATAATTTTTATTTTTTATTTCAAACTAGAAAAATACCTGAAAAATAAAAAATTAGTTTTGTTTTTTGTTAGGTTCTTGCTACTCGACACGTGGCTTTAAACGGTCTTGTCATTTTATAGTAAGAAGTTTATCCATTTAACAAGATATTATGGTCTCAAGAAATAATATACTGAAGAAATCAAAAATTCACCTTGTCCCTTGTTTGAGAGGTGGTATGCAAGTTTTCGTTAAGACCTTGACTGAAAAAACCATTACTCTTGAAGTAGAACCATCAGATACTATTGAGAATATCAAGGCCAAGATTCAAGACAAGGAAGGCATCCCCCCCGACCAGCAGCGTCTTATTTTAGCAGGTAAACAGCTTGAAGACAGTCGCACCCTCTCTGACTATAACATACAGAAGGAATCAACAATTCACCTTGTCCTTCGTTTGAGAGGTGGCATGCAAATTTTTGTTAAGACACTGACTGGGAAAACCGTTACCCTTGAAGTAGAGCCATCAGATAGTATTGAGAATGTCAAGGCCAAGATTCAAGACAAGGAAGGCATCCCTCCCGACCAGCAGCGTCTTATTTTCGCAGGCAAACAGCTTGAAGACAGTCGAACTCTCTGTGACTATAATATACAAAAGGAATCAACAATTCATCTTGTCCTTCGTTTGAGAGGTGGTATGCAAGTTTTCATTAAGACCTTGACTGGAAAAACCATTACTCTTGAAGTAGAACCATCAGATACTATTGAGAATGTCAAGGCCAAGATTCAAGACAAGGAAGGCATCCCTCCCGACCAGCAGCGTCTGATTTTCGCTGGTAAACAACTTGATGACAGTCGCACCCTCTCTGACTACAACATACAGAAGGAATCAACAATTCACCTTGTCCTTCGTTTGAGAGGTGGTATGCAAGTTTCCGTTAAGACTTTGACTGGAAAAACCATTACTCTTGAAGTAGAACCATCAGATACTATTGAGAATGTCATGGCCAAGATTCAAGAAAAGGAAGGCATCCCTCCCGACCAGCAGCGTCTTATTTTCGCAGGTAAACAGCTTGAAGACAGTCGCACCCTCTCTGACTATAACATACATAAAGAATCAACAATTCACCTTGTCCTTCGTTTGAGAGGTGGCATGCAAGTTTTTGTTAAGACTCTGACTGGGAAAACTGTTACTCTTGAAGTAGAGCCATCAGATACTATTGAGAATGTCAAGTCCAAAATTCAAGACAAGGAAGGCATCCCTCCCGACCAGCAGCGTCTAATTTTCGCTGGTAAACAGCTTGAAGACAGCCGCGCCCTCTCTGACTATAACATACAGAAGGAATCAACAATTCACCTTGTGCTTCGTTTGAGAGGTGGTATGCAAGTTTTCGTTAAGACCTTGACCGGAAAAACCATTACTCTTGAAGTAGAAACATCAGATACTATTGAGAATGTCAAGGCCAATATTCAAGACAAGGAAGGCATCCCTCCCGACCAGCAGCGTCTTATTTTCGCTGGTAAACAGCTTGAAGACAGCCGCTCCCTCTCTGACTATAATATACAGAAGGAATCGACACTTCATCTTGTCCTTCGTTTGAGAGGTGGTATGCAAGTTTCCGTTAAGACTTTGACTGGAAAAACCATTACTCTTGAAGTAGAACCATCAGATACTATTGAGAATGTCAAGGCCAAGATTCAAGAAAAGGAAGGCATCCCTCCCGACCAGCAGCGTCTTATTTTCGCTGGTAAACAGCTTGAAGACAGCCGCACCCTCTCTGACTATAATATACAGAAGGAATCGACACTTCATCGTGTCCTTCGTTTGAGAGGTGGTATGCAAGTTTTCGTTAAGACCTTGACTGGAAAAACCATTACTCTTGAAGTAGAACCATCAGATACTATTGAAATTGTCAAGGCCAAGATTCAAGACAAGGAAGGCATCCCTCCCGACCAGCAGCGTCTAATTTTCGCTGGTAAACAGCTTGAAGACAGACGAACCCTCTCTGACTATAACATACAGAAGGAATCAACAATTCACCTTGTCCTTCGTTTGAGAGGTGGCATGCAAGTTTTTGTTAAGACTCTGACTGGGAAAACTGTTACTCTTGAAGTAGAGCCATCAGATACTATTGAGAATGTCAAGGCCAAGATTCAAGACAAGGAAGGCATCCCTCCCGACCAGCAGCGTCTAATTTTCGCTGGTAAACAGCTTGAAGACAGCCGCACCCTCTCTGAATATAACATACAGAAAGAATCAACAATTCACCTTGTCCTTCGTTTGAGAGGTGGTATGCAAGTTTTCGTTAAGACCTTGACCGGAAAAATCATTAATCTTGAAGTAGAACCATCAGATACTATTGAGAATGTCAAGGCCAAGATTCAAGACAAGGAAGGCATCCCTCCCGACCAGCAGCGTCTTATTTTCGCTGGTAAACAGCTTGAAGACAGCCGCACCCTCTCTGACTATAACATACAGAAGGAATCGACACTTCATCTTGTCCTTCGTTTGAGAGGTGGTATGCAAGTTTTCGTTAAGACCTTGACCGGAAAAATCATTACTCTTGAAGTAGAACCATCAGATACTATTGAGAATGTCAAGGCCAAGATTCAAGACAAGGAAGGCATCCCTCCCGACCAGCAGCGTCTGATTTTCGCTGGTAAACAGCTTGAAGACAGCCGCACCCTCTCTGACTATAACATACCGAAGGAATCGACACTACATCTTGTCCTTCGGTTGAGAGGTGGTATGCAAGTTTTCGTTAAGACCTTGACTGGACAAACCATTACTCTTGAAGTAGAACCATCAGATACTATTGAGAATGTCAAGGCCAAGATTCAAGAAAAGGAAGGCATCCCTCCCGACCAGCAGCGTCTGATTTTCGCTGGTAATCAGCTTGAAGACAGCCGCACCCTCTCTGACTATAACATACAGAAGGAATCGACACTTCATCTTGTCCTTCGTTTGAGAGGTGGTATGCAAGTTTTCGTTAAGACCTTGACTGGAAAAACCATTACTCTTGAAGTAGAACCATCAGATACTATTGAGATTGTCAAGGCCAAGATTCAAGACAAAGAAGGCATCCCTCCGGACCAGCAGCGTCTTATTTTCGCAGGTAAACAGCTTGAAGACAGTCGAACCCTCTCTGACTATAACATACAGAAGGAATCAACAATTCACCTTGTCCTTCGTTTGAGAGGTGGCATGCAAGTTTTTGTTAAGACTCTGACTGGTAAAACTGTTACTCTTGAAGTAGAGCCATCAGATACTATTGAGAATGTCAAGGCCAAGATTCAAGACAAGGAAGGCATCCCTCCCGACCAGCAGCGTCTAATTTTCGCTGGTAAACAGCTTGAAGACAGCCGCACCCTCTCTGACTATAACATACAGAAAGAATCAACAATTCACCTTGTCCTTCGTTTGAGAGGTGGTATGCAAGTTTTCGTTAAGACCTTGACCGGAAAAATCATTACTCTTGAAGTAGAACCATCAGATACTATTGAGAATGTCAAGGCCAAGATTCAAGACAAGGAAGGCATCCCTCCCGACCAGCAGCGTCTGATTTTCGCTGGTAAACAGCTTGAAGACAGCCGCACCCTCTCTGACTATAACATACAGAAGGAATCGACACTTCATCTTGTCCTTCGTTTGAGAGGTGGTATGCAAGTTTTCGTTAAGACCTTGACAGGAAAAATCATTACTCTTGAAGTAGAACCATCAGATACTATTGAGAATGTCAAGGCCAAGATTCAAGACAAGGAAGGCATCCCTCCCGACCAGCAGCGTCTTATTTTCGCTGGTAAACAGCTTGAAGACAGCCGCACCCTCTCTGACTATAATATACAGAAGGAATCGACACTTCATCTTGTCCTTCGTTTGAGAGGTGGTATGCAAGTTTTCGTTAAGACCTTGACTGGAAAAACCATTACTCTTGAAGTAGAACCATCAGATACTATTGAGAATGTCAAGGCCAAGATTCAAGAAAAGGAAGGCATCCCTCCCGACCAGCAGCGTCTGATTTTCGCTGGTAAACAGCTTGAAGACAGCCGCACCCTCTCTGACTATAACATAAAGAAGGAATCGACACTTCATCTTGTCCTTCGTTTGAGAGGTGGTATGCAAGTTTTCGTTAAGACCTTGACTGGAAAAAACATTACTCTTGAAGTAGAACCATCAGATACTATTGAAATTGTCAAGGCCAAGATTCAAGACAAAGAAGGCATCCCTCCGGACCAGCAGCGTCTTATTTTCGCAGGTAAACAGCTTGAAGACAGTCGAACCCTCTCTGACTATAACATACAGAAGGAATCAACAATTCACCTTGTCCTTCGTTTGAGAGGTGGCATGCAAGTTTTTGTTAAGACTCTGACTGGGAAAACTGTTACTCTTGAAGTAGAGCTATCAGATACTATTGAGAATGTCAAGGCCAAGATTCAAGACAAGGAAGGCATCCCTCCCGACCAGCAGCGTCTAATTTTCGCTGGTAAACAGCTTGAAGACAGCCGCACCCTCTCTGACTATAACATACAGAAAGAATCTACACTTCAACTTGTCCTTCGTTTGAGAGGTGGTATGCAAGTTTTCGTTAAGACCTTGACCGGAAAAATCATTACTCTTGAAGTAGAACCATCAGATACAATTGAGAATGTCAAGGCCAAGATTCAAGACAAGGAAGGCATCCCTCCCGACCAGCAGCGTCTGATTTTCGCTGGTAAACAGCTTGAAGACAGCCGCACCCTCTCTGACTATAACATACAGAAGGAATCGACACTTCAACTTGTCCTTCGTTTGAGAGGTGGTATGCAAGTTTTCGTTAAGACCTTGACCGGAAAAATCATTACTCTTGAAGTAGAACCATCAGATACTATTGAGAATGTCAAGGCCAAGATTCAAGACAAGGAAGGCATCCCTCCCGACCAGCAGCGTCTGATTTTCGCTGGTAAACAGCTTGAAGACAGCCGCACCCTCTCTGACTATAACATAAAGAAGGAATCGACACTTCATCTTGTCCTTCGTTTGAGAGGTGGTATGCAAGTTTTCGTTAAGACCTTGACTGGAAAAACCATTACTCTTGAAGTAGAACCATCAGATACTATTGAGAATGTCAAGGCCAAGATTCAAGAAAAGGAAGGCATCCCTCCCGACCAGCAGCGTCTAATTTTCGCTGGTAAACAGCTTGAAGACAGCCGCACCCTCTCTGACTATAACATACAGAAGGAATCGACACTTCATCTTGTCCTTCGTTTGAGAGGTGGTATGCAAGTTTTCGTTAAGACCTTGACTGGAAAAACCATTACTCTTGAAGTAGAACCATCAGATACTATTGAAATTGTCAGCGACCTAGCTCGGGACTTTACTAGGTCGGGACCTAGTAAAGAACGGAGTTCTCCCAAGCAAACCATCCATTTTTAAAGAGATGGCTCCAAAAATTCATTGAATTTCGAAACTAAAAACTAACCCAAAATTGTCATGATCGCATCAGTAGCTACAACCTAGTAAAACTGGGTTTCTTCCAAAAGAACCATCCATTTTTAAAGAGATAGATGGCTGCAAAAAAGTCATTGCATAATGGTGAATTTTGAAACCAAATTTTAGCTACCCAAAAAAAAACCCGATGATTTCACATCTGAATTAAATAAAGGATTTAGTTGTAATGTCAGTGTTTTGTAAGAAGCAGAGTGAGACTGTATTAGAGATGTGAGCAGATACGTTCAGCTTGAATTCACCTCGGCGATTGTTCTAATCCTAGTTCATATCCTCATGTTCAAAACAAACAAGCTTCCAGAACAAATTTTAAATTACATTTAAACATTCTATGCATAAACCGTTGGCAACACGGGGTTCGATCCCCGCCGCAGCAAGGATGGGCGACAGGCTTGCTATGGTTTCTGTAAAAAAAAAAAGAAGACTGAAACGTCAATCCAACACCTTATGCGCCTGCAATGGCTTAGGTGAATCTTTATCCATCACTGTTACCAATAACTTTTCACATTGGAATATTTCAGCATGGATCAAATACCACGTTTTAATTAAAAGAATTATTTAATGATATTTTTAGATCTTAAGCAAATAAAAACTTTATTTACCCTCAAATTTCCCATTGGGATTGGCTTTAAAACATCATATACATCTGTGTCTTCATCAAAAACGGTACTTGTGCCCCGACTGTCTCTAACAGTCGAAGGGAGTTCTTGTTGGCCAACATCAGAACTTGCTGATAGGAGCTAGAAAAAAGAATAATGAAAATGAAGCAATTAAAAGCTTATATTTTTATTAGTTACTTTCAAAACAATGAGTACATAAGTAATTAAATAGACCTAATTAAGTTCATAAAATTCAGTGTCAAAATGACGCCAAAATGTGTTCTGAAAAAGATTCTAAAGTGTTGCCCTGTTTCGTGTAGTTATTCCGAATTGAAGTGAATATGACAAATTTAATACTTTATTTCATTATTGGCTCAGCTTTTTCCTATGGTGGGATTTGCTACTCAATCCTAATTTTGATTCTTTTACGAAATTGAGCAAGGCCGTATCAGGGATTATTATGCGGGAGGGGTTACAAAAAAAAATTATGACAAAACACATCGAAAATTTGTTTTATACAAAAAGGCAGTTAATATTGAAGCTACAATTATATTAAGTTACCAAGCTGAGAAATTATTTATAAAGGTCGCTTGTTAACGTTCCATATTTATGAGCCATTCAAACAATAAATAACAAAACAATAATTATTTAAACAAATGTAGTAAAAAACAGTGAAATAGATGGTCAAAACTAAGCAAAACCTCTGAGATAGGATGGGGAGGGCATTATACGGAGCGCTTTCCTCCCCTTAATATCTGAGTAAAAAAACTACATAATTACGGAATCATGTGGCTTGAGAAAGTTTATTTCGTAGTTAAAAAAAAATGTTCCAATTAAAAGACTCTTCTGTTTCAGTAGTCATTTTAAAAAATTGGGACAAAAGTCAAACTTTGGCATAAAGAGTGAGGTACTGAGGAGGGAACAGCCCCCCTCATATACGGGACAAGGGGGCGAACCCAATCATATACGTACAATAATTTCTGTTCGTTTTAAGTTTTGATGCAGCTCATTGCTTTCAGTTGAAAAACTTTCTTTTTATTTAATTTCTGATCGTCTAGCAATTTCCCCTCCCACAATAGCAATTTCCCCTCCCACATGAAAACTTCCTCCATGAAAAGATCCTCCCATGTAACCTTATAATCTTTCTTAATTAGAATGCAGTTGGCTGTAATATATTCGCAAGAACTAAGGGTGTAGACTTTGACGACCATCTCGGCCAAACTTTTTCTAGGTGGCTCACAAAGCACGAAAAACATTTTTCAATAGGAATTTCAAAAAAAAAATATTTTTAAAATCTAAGAGGACAGACCTTTCAAATATGCTGAACACATTCGTTATCTCAAAATACTGATTAGATGACACTGGGGCAAAATGTGCCTGGAAAGGGTGGGGGGGGGGGCTATTTGTCCTCCAATCTTTTTGGTGAGTTAAAAGGACTAACTTTTGGTTTCTGTTTAAATGAGCCGCCCTCCAATCATCTAGGGCCACTGTTTTGATACGATAGGCTACCCCTTAGGAAAAAAGAAAAAAACAATGACCTGTTTCTTTCACGATCATTTTTCGGATTTCATTTAAATGAAACCCTCCTTTTTTTCAAAAATCATGGAAATCTCCTTAAGGTAGTAGCTTTTAATGGGAACATTAAACTTAACGAATTTTACATATATGGAATCAGATTAAAAAAGCCCATTCTTTTGATGTACGGTACCTATTGTTACCAAAATTTCGTTTTTTAGATTTTCGGTTACTATTGGGCCGACTCGCTCCTTTTACAGTTCGTTACCTCGGACTGTTCGATACTGCTTAAAACACATGACCACTGAATTTGAATAAGAGCTTTAAATAAGAGAACTAAAGAGAATAAAAATAAGAGAATTAAAAAGCTTTCTGACTTTGACTTAAAGAACAAAGGTTGAGAAAGAGGAAGCCCCCCTTAATTACGGAATAATTTCTGTTCGTTTTTTTTAATAAGGGAAAAAGTAAATAGAAAGTGAAACAGTTCAACTCATCACAAATCATAATAAAGCTGAGAATTTGTTAGAGACAATGTGAAAGTAAGCGAAAAAAGTTGCTTAACCGCAGTTATTTCTTCTTGCAAGCCTAGAGGAAGCTTAACTAATTAAAATCTCTATTAGGCATTGATTGAATAAAATAATCTGAGAATTAGGAAAAGTTGTAACTCGCACAGTCACGACTTCGCTCTCATTTATGTCTTATAATTTTGTAAACTATTAATTATATGTTCTAGATTACTGAAGATATTTTTAATAGAGTTATAGTCAAGCGTATACAAATAAACTATCCCAATATGCTTTACAAATAGATTATCTTAGTAAATTATGCTATACACATAAAGAAAGAAAAACGAGCAAAAATGGTATAAAAACCCCATTTTTGCTCGTTTTTCTTTCTTTATGTGATGTCAGGCCAATGTGGTTTAAGAAATTATCTATGCTATACACTGAATTTTTCTTTCTCCACTTTTATTTCTTTTAAATTTGTAATGGTAAAAACTTTTTTTCAATCCTTCCTATATTTAACTTATTAGTTTTTTTAAAGTATTTTAAGTGATTAATGAACTATAAAAATAGGATAGTGTATCGAAAACATATCAATGTTACATTGAGTAAAACAAAATCAAATTTACACTTGAATGCAGAACATTGTTCACCTCGACAGAAACCAACGAGACATAACTAATGCTTTAAATTGGACTTGGTATTTAACTAAATTGTAACCTAGGGATGGGACAAAAAAAAACAACTTCAGATACCTATCTAGTTAAAAAAACAACTATTTAAAAACTAATTTTAGGCTACTAAATATAAGAAATTGTAGAGATTTATTTAGTTATACATAGTAACTTCAACAAATTTCCCATATTTAAATTTTTGAAGAAAAACTGGATACTCGAAAAATTTGAAAGCCTTATTGGTACTTATGTATTATACGAGAAACATTCGAGAAGTGAAGTTTGTGCTAATGAAGGTTAGGTTAGGTTACACATCCAAAGATGTTATCCTAAGAGTACAAAGTCATTGTGTGTCCATTGACGCACTCCTTTGTGGGGGCAACAACTCCTTATCCTGGAAAAATATAATGGCCTGTTTTCCGGTCCTTGGCAAATCCCAAATCTTAATTTGAACATCCATGATGAGACACTCTATTCTATCACTAAGCATTGCAAACTAACCGGTTATTGTCCTATCTGATCTCTGCGATCTAAGTTCTCGAATGTTTCTCGTATAGTACATAAGTAACTCCTTATTTTCGCAACCCCATAAACTCGTGAGTTATTGTATTGTGTCTGATTAACGACGCTTCTTGACTAGTAAGGTCTTTGCGTCGGCCCTTAAGAATTTTGCTACAGCTGGGTTCGAACTCGGATTTCCCGTACTACTAAGCTGAGATCAAACCCACTTCGCCACCACGGAACTTAAAATTTTGGAAATGTTGATATTATTTTGCATTGGAAAGATCAAGTATATAGGCTCTACATTTTTACAGATACGTTTCCACTGTTAGACGGAGGTTCTAAGAAGAGCTTCGATTGACGATGCTTCGAGAAAACGAGCTCATTTAGTGCATTTGCTTTTCAAAATAAAGTATATTTATCCATAATTAACTATCCCTAGACGACACCAATGTGCTTCCTTGATGTAATTTAGACTTTATATTTCCTTCGAAGCATAAAAATAATGAATTCAACCCATAACCATCTCAACATTCATGGAATCGATAAGGAAAATGAGAGATTTCACAATTCACAGATGCTGGATTTAATGATGGCATACACATTGCATTTCGCTGCATAATTTCCTTCGGGGTCGCATTCCTTTTTGGGGGAGTTTAATTTCTGTTTCTAAAACTGCAAATTTTTCATTTGCTAATGGCAATAATGAGCAACTTAAAATTAATATATTTTACATATTTAATCGACATGAATAATAGATTTTGTTGTTACACATTTTATAATCAAAAGTTTAATTTTTCTAGTTTCAGTTTCTATTGACAACGATAACTCTTTGTACTTGCCTGTTAAACGAAACACACTCAAGAATTACGCTATGTAAGATCTGACAGAAACCGGTTTGCCTCTCTGGGATCGCCTATGATTTGCTTATTTTGATAGAGAAAAACTAAGCTGAATATATTTTCAATTGACTGGGGAAAATATTTTCCCCAACTTTTCCTCCTCCTTCTGGAATTTGACGAAATTACTCCCTTGTATTTATTAACGAAAAATTAAATCAAAATAACTGTCCAAGTTCCCCTTAAGGCCTGGGATCGATCAGCTTACTCACGCTTTTGCACAAACCCCTACACGAGCTTTTAAAGTCAGTCTAATAAAATGTCAGTCAAAATTAAATTAATTATCTGTAAATTTAAAAACCAAAAAAGTGGCTTCTTGTTTGTAATTCCTTTACTCAGTATACATACAGAACAGAAAACAACATTCTGTTTACTTTCCCATGTCGCTATGCGTCAGTGTAATTTGTGAATAATTATTTAGTTTCACTTTTAATACTTCCTTTCCTTGAAAATAGAATAAAACTAACGAGCTGTCTACTTTATTATAAAATTGAATTTTTTAATTAAAAGCGCAAAAAAAACACTTAGCAAAAATGGTCTGGGTAATTCGACTAGATAAAGGCTTTGACTGGGCTAAAAAAGGAAGAAAGAAGAGAAAGAACTATTAAAAAAACAGATGCTTCTTTTCATGTCGTTATGTTCGTTATCTACGCTATGTCCGCACAACACTAAACCAAAAGAGGAATAACAGGCTAATGGAAAATGGTTTGCACATAAGCTGCTTTTTATATACAAGCCTTATGTTATGTGATATTTTCAAAACTAAATATCATGGACACCATTAGGCAACTGTAGGACTTTGATTATGCTGATGTCAATGATTTAAGTCTCCTAGATAAAAGTGTTAGCAAAATGAATGAACTTTTAAAGGTTTTGCGAGTTCTGGGTGCAAGATTAAGTTTGAGAATCAAACAGTTCGGGGTAACGAAGTGTAAGTAAGGAGCAACTCGGCTCAATAGTAACCGAAACTCTAAAAACGGATTTTGATACCAATAGATATATCAAAAGAATCGGTTTATCATGCTGATTTTAATTATATAAATTTCATTAGTTTTAGTCTTACCGACTAAAGGCTACGAGCCTGAGAAATTTGAATCGTAATGAAAATCATACCATTAGATTCGTCATATCAGAAGACCCTACTGTAGTGGTTTCAAGCTCCTATCTGCAAAAATGTGGAATTTTGTATTTTTGCCAAAAGAAAGATAACGGATGCGTGCTTATTTGTTTGTTTTTTGTTGTTGTTTTTTTTTTCATCCTTTTTTTTATCAGGGGTGATCTTATCGACCCAGTGGTCCTAGAATATCGTGAGAGGGCTCTTTCTAACGGAAATTAAAAGTTCTAGTGCCCTTTTTAAGTGACCTGGCCCCCTCCTTCGCCATTTTTCTTAAAGTCGTCCGACCAAAATTTTGAGATAGCCATTTTGCTCATCATTGCTGAAAGGCCCAATAACCATGCCTTTGGATTTAACATGACCCCCCATAGCCTCAGGGGAAAGGTCTAAGTCATAAAATGTGCCCATTTTTTGCACATAGTATTTGTTATTGTGAAGTATGTATACATTTTCGGGTGGTGCTGGGGGGGGGGAGATAATTTTTGCTGGGTTTTTCCACGGGGGAATTTTCAATGGGGAGGGAAGTTTCCAAGGGGTGAACTTGTCAGGAGAAATTATACACTGGAGGAATTTGTCAGTATCCCTGTACAAAATTATTTTTATTTGTTTTATCTTTTCCGTCTCAATTGTACGCGTGGAGTTGTTAAGAGTAATTGTCGGGGGTAAATTTTCACCGGGATTGAATTGTTTATAGGATATTTCCATGAGGAGGGGGATTTCTCAGTGGAAGTGGGGCTAGATTTCATGGCATTACGTAAAAACGATCAGATATTAAATAAAAAACAGTTTTAAAGTAAGGAGCAACATTAGAACTTAAAACGAACAGAAATTATTATGTGTTAAAGGAGATTGCCCCCTCATCAAAACCTCGCTCTTTACGCTAAAGTTTGAATTTTATCCCAATCCTTTATGAACGACTCCTAAAACACAGGGGTCGTTTAATTAGAACAATATGAAGATTTTTTAAAATACTAAAAACTTTAGCGTAAAGAGCGAGGTGTTGAGGAGGGGGCAATTCCCTTCATGTAATAATTTCTGTTCATTTTCAGTTTTAATGATGCTCCTTAGTTTCAGTTGAAAAAACTTGTTTTTTAATGTAATTAATGTTAAGAAGATAAGTCGCTAAGGCTAGGACTCAGTGAAGACGGAAAGGTGACGTTGAGTAACGAAAAGCTGGATGAAGAGAAAAGCTTCAATTACCTAGGCAGTATCAAACAGTTCGTGGTAACGAACTGTAAGGAGCGACCCGGATCAATAGTAACCGAAACTCTGAAAAACAGAATTTTGATAATATAGACATCAAAAGAATCAAATTTTTATGCTGAGTTAAAATGTGTAAATATCATCAAACTTAGTTTTACCTGTCAAAAGTTCCGAGCCTGAGAATATTTGCCTAATTTTCGAAGAAAGGGAAAACGGCCCCTTAAAAGACAAAGATCCTTAATGAAAATTTCGCAATCAGATCCAGCGTATCAGAGAAACCTATTTTTAAGTTTTCAACCTTCTGTTTGCACAAATGTGGAATTATGTATTTTTTGCCGGAAGAAAGATCACGGATGCGTTTTTTTTTTGTTTTTTTTTTCAGGGGTGATCGTATCGACCCAGTGATCCTAGAATATCGCGAGAGGGCTCATTCGAACGGAAATTAAAAGTTCTAGTGCCCTTTTTAAGTTACAATAAAAATGGAGGGCAACTAGGCACCCTCCCACGCTCATTTTTTTCAAAAGTCACCCGATCAAACTTTTGAGATAGCCATTTTGTTCAGCATGGTCGAAAAATGTAAAAACAAAGTCTTTGAGGATAACTTAATCCCCAACAGTCCCAGGAGGAATGGCTGCAAGTTTTGAACTTTGCCCATTATTTACACATAGTATTGGCTATTGGGAAGTATACAGGCGTTTTCAGGGGGATTTTTTTCTGGTAGTGGGGGGGAGGGGTCCAGTGTTACGTGGGAGAATCTTTCCATGGAAGAAGTTTTCATAGGGGAAGGGACATTGCTATGAAGAAACGCCGGATTTCCCAGCATTATTTTAAAAACGATCAGAAATTAAATTAAAAAAACAAGTTTTCAACTGAAAACTTTTCAACGTCAAAAACTTAAAACGAACATAAACTATTACGTATATGATAGGGTTCGCCCCCTTAGTCAATACCTGGCTCTTTACGCTAAAGTTTTTTAGTACTTTCATAAGAGCTATTTATTCTAATTAACGGCCTTTTTGATGAAGGGGCCAGTCTTAAAAAAATGGAAAAAAATTCAAACTTGAGCTTAAAGAGCGATGTATTGACTAGGGCGGAACCTCCTAACAAAAGTAATAAAAATATACTAATATAAAAGTTCGTCACTTAAGTTAATTCGTTAGTTACGTATACTTATTACTAATAAAAACGTTCGTAAATAAAATTAAACAACTTTCAAGAAAGCCATTTAGCCAAAAAAATAAAATTAATATGCAAATTGATTTTTTATTATTCATATACGGTGAGCCAAAACATGCATTAATTCAAAAACGATCAGAAATTAAATAAAACAAACAAGTTTTTTTTAACTGAAAGTAAGCAGCAACATTAAAACTTAAAATGAATAGAAATTATTCCGTTTATGAAAAGGACTGTCCCCTCCTCGACGCCTCGCTCTTTACGCTTAAGTTTGACTCGGTCTCACAACTTTAATTTTTAAACAATAAAAAACTTTAGCATAAAGAGCGAGGATGCTAAGAGAGGCTTTGAGCAGATTGGGATGGAGGAGGAGCATGTGTGGCTGTGTTGGCATCAGGCGGCTTGGTGCTGGGGTGAATTGTAGGTAGTAGTAGCAGTAATATCGTGGTAGCAGCAGAAACTGCAACCTAATAAAACACGAACGAACCTCGGCCAGTAATAACTCAAAATTAATTATTTTGAAACCACATCAGATCGAAATAAAAAGTACGTCATTGGAATCGCTATGGTTGAAAACATGAAACTTACAGTCCCCTGGCTTGAACAACAAAAATCTCTTTTTTGCATGGAAAGCACTGGTGTGTCTTTTTTACCTCTTTACTACTAGTGGGGCACTGCAATACCATAGAGAGCTGTTTAAGGGTTCTTGTTAAAGAAAATTGCTTTATCTAGCGTATTTTATAATTAACAAAACATAATATTTAAAATAAAATCCCTTTTTTGTCAAAAAAAACTGCATCGTCGTATACAAGATGATGTTTGACGTCATAATCGTAGGTCTTAACTATAGATGACATTGAAGTAAAAACTATATTATGACGTTGGTTATAATAATTATGCGAACGAACTCCAGTCCATAGTAACCGAAATATTAAAATAAAATACAATTTTTGAAAAAAAACAACTAAATGATAGTATGCAGGATGATGCAACACCCTCATCTTTTGACAAGATAATATACCACGAATATCTTCTGAAAAATTGCTTTTCTGGTCTGTTGTGTCATATTTGAGCGACTTCGCTGCCTGATTTCCTGTGTTTCGTTCTTTACTATTCCAACTAGGAAAAATCCAAAGAATTCTTCCTGTATGTTGTACCATACAATGGTAGGACCTTCGCTAAATATCTTCTATCGGATGAATCAAATGCTTTTCCATAATTTAGACAAGTGAGGACTTAAGGGGTCTACATGATTGAGGCACTTCTCTATTTTATTAATCATGAATAACAGCATAGTAACAACAAATTAGAATATAAAAAACAATATAATAATCATGAGTTATAATTTATATTTATAAATATTACACTACTATATACTATTAAAATTAAATACTTCTCAAACACATAAACATACTATGTACATACCCCTCAGCACTTTAGTCTCTTATGCCGCTGAAATGGCATAATTTTAACCTCTCAACACTTTTAACAAATTAAACCACTTTTAAATTTCAAACTTTTTAAATTTTGCACAATAATTGTAGCAGTTGTTTTTACTGTAGCAATTATGTAGCAATTGTACCAATAATTTTTGCAACTTTTTTGAAAATCTGTTTGCTTAAAATAAAGATCATCAATACATTATTTTTTAGGCTAGCTTAATTGTAAAAAATGGTGTTGTGAACTGGGCTATCTTAGGCCTATATACATTTTTTTTTTGCTTTTTTATGGATATTAGCGCTTCCTACTATCTCATGCACATAGGAGCCCTCTCCTTCACTAAATGTTAAGACGATAGTGATTTCTTTCACTATATTTCCCGATGTTTTTATACCACCCGTCTTGTTTTTCTATTTAGGCCATGCCCTCCAAAAGGAGGGATGTAAATTCACGAAGATGTGACTGTGAAATGTCCTCTCCCCGAAGAGGAGAATAGAAATGCAGAGGAGCAATACAGGAAAATACATTTTTTTCAATGAAAATACCCAAAAAAGCTTATTTTTCGTAAAATACGAAAAAATGGTATTACGAAAATCTTAGATAATTTCTTAAACTACACTTCTTTTCCATTTACGAGAATCTAATAGAGAGAAATGGGTTTAATTAAAAAAGGAATAACAAAAAAAGTAAAAACAAAAGCAGCAACTAACTGTTAATTAATAGAACTTCTGAATGTTTCGACTCCAAATCCGAAAGCCTGTATCAACGGAAAAAAAATAGTTAAATCATATAAAGAAAAAGACAAAAACGTCACAACACGAGAAGAGAAAAAAAAGAACAAAAGACAAGCAAATAAACGAAACACACATATTAAATTTTTGTTAATTTGTTCTTTTTTTTTCTTGTTGTGTTGTTTTTTTGTCTTTTCCTTTGTATGATTTAATTTTTTTTTTCTCTCTCTATTTTTCCCCCACTGATAAAGGCTCCCAGACGTAGAGGTGAAATAATCGGAATTTTTATCAATTAATATTTAGTTGTTGTTTTTGTTTTTAGTTCGTTTGTCACTGCTTTATTTAAATTAAACCCGTTTCTCACACTTAAATTCACGAACAATCTAGAAGGCAAACACGAATTCCTCAAGAAGCAAATTATACATTCAATTTTTAAATTTGAAATAGTTACAAGGTTTTTGCTGGCCAAAATGTGGTAAAATTTACCAGAAGAGCATACATCAATAAAAATGCATGCCCATGTACGAATGGTGGAAAACAATCACAATTTCAAAGACTTTCGAGACTCGATTGGCATAAATCTCTAGAAAAAGATCTAATGTTATTTATGCTGAATTATTTATGATACCCTATTATTCAAAACGCCAAACCCTTGGGAATGAAATACTATATTTGTGATATTCGCGAACATAACAATAGGGACCCAAACACATGTAGAAGGCCATATTTAAGACCCAAACATGTGATACATCAATAAATAGTAGCTTGTGGATGTTAAACTTTTCAGAGGAAGTCTTAAAAAAATTTCTGTTAGGTCAAGGTTCATAGTTTTTTTTTTTTTTATTATTATTATTGTTTGTTGACCCTTTGTTTATAGTTAATCATTAGTTAGTAGATGAGTTGCATGTACCCGCCCAGTCGCAAGTGCTTTTTTGTATCTTTCTTGGGGCGGGTATTGGAATATTAGTTAAATATATTTTCGATGTTAAATAAAATGAACTGAATTGAATATATAAAGACAAGTAGTTTAAAACACAGTGATTAATGACCCTGCTAGCCGAGTCAGTAGAACATTAGACTTTCAATTTAGGAGCTTCTGGTTAGAGTTCAATTTGCAGTAGATCGATTTTGGGTATGATGGGTATAAGTATATTGTAGATGTGTGATGCCTATGTAGGTGGATAAATAGCTCGATCAAAGATGGAAGAATATATTTTCTCTTGGCGAATTGGTATAATTTTCAAAAATTAAATAATTTCGTGTATAGCCTGCTACCGCCAACTGAATGAATAGGTCCAATTTATTCGCCTAATCTAAGCAAACGAATTGCCTACCGCAAAGTTCAAAGCCCGAGGGCTCGTACAAACAAAGTGAGAGCCGTATGTGAGGGCAGAAGCAAAGCCAGCTTTTTCACAGTATTTAATGATATTCAAAATATTCGAATGCAACCTATCAATTTAATGGCATATCCATTACCTATCTATTTATTCTAAATATATTAATTTCTATCTATTTATATTATAAATATACATTATTAATTTTCGGAGATTTTCCAGAAAAGAACCGATGATAGCTATATATGAAACGACAGAAATAGGATACGTCTAGAAATCTAAATTCTGCTGAGATAATTCAAAACCAGGCTTTGGTGAGAATTAAATTACAAAATGCAATGAATTAAACCATAGATATAATGTGTCTTAAGTTTGTTGAATTCCGTCCTATAATAACGAAAAAACCATTATAGTTGTTTCATAATTTTCTTTCTGTGCATGTAGTCTATACAGCCTTCGGGCCCGTGAATCTCCGGTAAAACCTCAAGATTGTTGTGATTGTTCAAATACATTCCTATGTCTTCCATATGTTTAACCTATTTTGAATATTTACCACTTCTATTAAGCGTAGAGAAATGCCCATTTTTAGCTACAACAATGTCAGTGATTGGAGAGGGGGCAATTGCCCCTTTTCATTTTAAAAAAATACCTTCATTCGTCCAGTATTCGTCCATTTATATCCCCCCCCCCATACCGTAAGATTTGAACACATTAGCCAAAGATTTCTCAGAGCAGCGAAGTCACGGCTACCCCCTTTTTTGACATGTCTGCTCAATTTTCTCCTATTATAGGCTATGTTTCTTCATTTAAAAATGCTTGCCCCGATCCCCTACATTTTCGTAAATCAATGCCACTGGGCCATACTTAGAAAAAGGACATTTTGATACCAGCCTCATATTTAAAAAGTATTTATTTTAACCTGCAATCATAATAGCGACAGCAATAATTTCTAATTATAAGAATCACAACAATAATATTAACTCTATTTTTCAAGATAGTGAGATTTTTCAGGATTAGGAATCTAAAATAATTTCTTTAAACATATTTCAATTTCGCTAATTCTCAATACATGCTACAGGACCAGACGAGTCGCCTCGCCCAGCCTTAACAAGACTTCGAGCTTGATATTCCACCGTCTTCAAGGGAGCAATAAGATTTCAGAAAGTCAGAGTTACCAGCTGTTTCATCGCATGATTAATTTGAAAATACCCCCAATGACATCATGGTCAACATCACAAGGGGAAGGGGGTCTCCTTGGCATCCATTATAAAGCAGCATAGAGATTTTCAGAACACAGTCCCGTATGCTTAGAGCATTGTTAAAAATTTTCGGTACTTGTCAATTAGTCGGAACCCATACGAGAAGTCAAGTTTGGTTCATACTAATGAAATAAAACAAAATATGATGAAAGTATGATAGTTTAGAAACAAATTTGGGCTATATATTTGCAAATTAGGGGGGTGGGGGTGAAGCATAGATAAATATATTAAATCAAGGCCGTATCCAGGGGGGCGGGTACCCGGTTTGAACTCCCCCCCCCCCAAAAAAAAAATTTTGACCGAGTCAAAAGTAGTAAAAATTGGTAAAAATTAGCAAAATTAGTCGAAAACCGAGTCGAAAATTAGTAACCCCCCCCCCCCGAAGAAAAATCCTGGATCCGCTCTTGTATTAAATACGTAACCTAACCTAACCTAGGTACCTTTTTCCCACCTAAACCCCCCAACAAAACAAAGCTTAAATGACTCGTTTGACTAGTTTCTTAAGCAACTTCCCTAAACAATATATCGCGTGGGTTCCGGCTAATTGACATGTACCAAATTCTCCAAGTGAGGAGGGGGGGGGCTTGTGCGGGTGCGGCAAAGTTATAGTTTAGGGGCCTCTCGCCATCTTGGAAAGTAGTTAAGTTAGATAAATGAAGCAAGAACGAATCCAGGGCCTAAAATATATCCTGGAAAGATGTTATCAAGCTACTTACCCTATCTTTTCCTTTTTTCTAGGGCTCAGAAAGTTGCATGCATGACATGTCTGCATATATCGAAATTTTGACAAAAAATATTTTACCTTAATTTTGGGTTTTCAATATCTCTCATTGGCTCTAGTTTTTCAAAACACAGTTCCTGTTATTTCAGTAGAATTTAAGCCATATTTAGCGGTTTTTCCCAACTGTAAGAAGCAGATTGGCAGATTTTTAAAACCTTATAAATTGGGATTGAGCAAAGATATGAGGCTCAAAACACTTTTCTTGTGTCTCATTTGAGCACCTCCGTGTACCCCCGGTAGAGGGTACACAGAGGCCTTGGAGACTCAACCAAATTTTAAGATTTAAAAAAACGTAAATCTAGAATTTTACACCCACTCGTAATGTTTCATTTTTTTTTGCATAAGTGGCACGTAAAATGATGAAAAGCGTTTTCTTTAAAATCTACACATCCTAGGTAAACTACTGACTTTCAGCAGGGGGTGAGCAATCAAAATATTTTTTATTTTTTCCCTTTTAATTAATATGGGCAAACCTACTCACAATCTGCTCCCCTTTTGCAACGAGACTACGTGCATTAAAAAATACTGAGCCCATAAGCCACATCAGCCATAATGAGAGATAGCAAAGGTTCATAATACTGCTACTACTAATGACTCACCACAACACCAAGCCATCTGAGACCAACACGGCTATGCGCACTCCTCCTCCTTCCCAATCTATTCAAAGCCCCCCTCTTTACACCCTCCCATGAAGTTCCCATTTCCCTTAAATATTTCTTTATGACATCCTCCCACCCCAACCGCGGACAATCTGCATTCCGTTTAGCCCTAGACAGTTGGCCAAAAAGGACAATCTATCATCCTTCATCCAAATAACGTGGCCCTAGCCATCGCGATAAATTTTTCATTGTTCATATTATTGATTTATGAATAAAGTAAACATACCACTACATGCCTTTTTTATGCTTTTTCTGAATATAATGATCATTTTTGTCGGAAATGAATTTTACCCCCACCCCTATATATACCAATTCAGGATATATATTTTCACATGAGGGGGGTGGGGGGAAAGTTTAAAACGGCACTCCTGTATTAAACATACTCTTTTATATACTGAAATGGGAACCAGTCACGAGAAACCCGTTTTTGACAGGTTAATTCAAGACACTGCTATAGAGTAATGCAATGCATAGCGTGGTTTTCATTGCGTATACGATATTTAAACTGTTGTTTTTGGGGGTTTAGGGGGGGAGGTACCTAGGTTAAGTTAGGTTACGTATTTAATATATGCTATGCTTCACCCCCCCCCCTAATGTGCAAATAGCCTATATAGCCCAATTTCGTTTTTAAACTATTATCTATTCATCCTATTTTATTTTATTTCATTAGCATTAACCAAACTAGCAGTATATAAAAGAGTACGTTTAATACTCGAGTACCGTTTAAACTTACCTCTCAGTTAGAGCCTACATCAGAAATAAAATTTGCCCCTACCCCCCTAATATGCAAATATATAGGCCTACCCTAAATTGGTATACATAAGGGTGGGGGTAAAATTCCTTTCCGACACAAAACTGATTACTATATTTGGAAAGAGCATAAAAAAGGCATCAAATGGAATGTTTACTTTATTTATAAATCAATAATATGAACAACGAAAAATTTACCGCCATCGCAACCTTTTTCTCATTATAGTCCTAGAAAGCATGATTGTACCACACTTTTTGCACAGCCTACTAGGCTACATCCTTGAAAATAAAATCTGTCTTGAAAAAATACATAAGCAAAATAATTGAGAGTTATATTCTGAAAAGAAATGTCTATATTTATGACGGGGAGAACCTTCAAATTAGGCTAGTCTTCACAAAATAACAAAAACCAACCCCGGACTTATAGCAGATTGCACATCCAGAGAATTCCCATAACAATAAAACGGCAACTAAAATACCTTTGAATCACGATCCCGTAGTCTAAAGCTTCCACCACGCACAGTTGGCCATTTCATAATTCTTTTAAACTCGATATATAAAAAACGGAAGAAAAGCAAACTACTACAACATTTATTTTGGCACCGAGTTCCACAACCAAACACAAACAAAAGCTGAGATAACATAAAAACATGACGATAATAGCCTTGGAGGCTGGCTCGCCGTAGGCAACCAGAAATGCCATCTTTTAAACCTTTAATATTCAAATCTTAAAAAAACGAAAGTGACAGGAAGTGTTTTTTGGGATTTTATGTATGCTGAAAAGGAAGTGGTTGTAATTAATTTTGAAAGAAATTTGTTTAGCCCCAAATAAATGATCTTGGTTATAATATAACCATTCAGTCTTGTAATAATCTAATGAGATTTAAATGAGGTAAAATTAAGCACCGTATTTCGGCATTTATAAAGACATGTAACCAGAATCAGTTTAAGTAATAATTTGACATGCAAGAGGTTCCGTAGACGGGGGAGGAAGCTTGCAACAATTCCCTACGGGGCAAATGTTTTTTCTTTGCATATGTCCTCAGGAGCAGATCCAGGAAGCAGTTTGGGGATGTGTTCTCCCCCCCCCCGTCTGGAAGGTCATAAGTTTTACTAATACAGGGGCAGAGAGGTTAAAATACTAACGGGGGAGCCACAGTGTCATTGGTGTATTATAGCATTAATTTTTTTTATCCCCGCCCATCTGTGTGTCCCATTTCCAAAAATAAAAGAAGATTTATATTTTACTTTTTGTATTTCTAGTTTTTGAGGAAAAGGAAGTATAACATGAAGGCAGATTTTATCAAGGTGTGTTCCGAAGAATCCTTTCATTCCATAGGATAAAGCAGAGGAACCATGGCTACCGCTAGATGGGCGATACCCATATCCCCCTTTGAGAAACAAGTGAATATTAAAAGTATGTATCAAACAAACGAGGAAAATGACAAAGACTCCCTTTTAAATCCTGTTAAAACAAAACTCATCTTAATATTTCCCCCCAGGAAACCTCATGGAGGCGTTCTTGTAAAGGATAGTGAGAAGTCACCCATATTCCGCCACCCAGTTTGCATCTTGGAGCCCTGTGTTTGCCACACAGTTCCGCCACTGCAAGGATTTTGGTACGGATCCACCATGCTTGGAAGGCGCCATCTGGTGTACGGGATTTATGAAATTCGATGCACCATCGAGATGCACCATGTGTTGGCAATACAGAAGAATTTCATGTTCTCAAAATAACTTATGGAAATTAACAGCAAAAAGAAACTCCTGAATCTCTACTTTAGAGACCTCATTATGGTTAAAAACAAAGGAAAGGGTGATTTTCTGGAGGGGGCAGAAGAAAATTCCTTAAAGAGCAAGCAAAAAAAAAAAGAATTACAGGCACAGTAGGGAAAAAGTCAAAAGATTTTTGACACGGGAGGGGCTTCAGGAAAGTATTTACTCAAGAATTTAATTCGACTCTAACAGAGCCGTATCTAGAATTTTTCGTAGGAGGATTTTTTTTTTGGGGGGGGGGTACGCAATTTTTTTAAAATAACACATCAAATTGGCCTTCGACTCTAATGAATTGTGGTTAAGATTTAACAACTGTTTCCGATTCCAAATCTTGTTTTAATACTGATTAAAAATAAGTAATATTCATTTCCTTTTCAGATCATAATAAGTAAAATTCATTTCCTTTAAGATCATTCCTTAAAAGTTATTATCATAATAACCTTTGCAGGAGCGAAAGACCCCCCCCCCCCAGAAAGAGTGATGTATAAAACAGTGATGATAGACAGAGCCGTTCCAAGGGCTAGTGGTGCCTGCGAAAAATAATTACAGCACCCCCCTCCCAACTCAATAATAAGCAAAAAAGCTGAATAAAAGTGAAAAATTTGATCAAAGTGGGCAATCCCCCATTTGCGAAGCCCCACTCCCCCCTCCCCGCTGCAGAGGCCGGAGTGGCTTATTTGGTTACCCCCCCCCCCTAGGAACGGCTCTGATGATGGGCTAACTCAAGTTAGAAACAACTTTCAACTGGAGTTTCCTCATTTAAGATGCTTATAACAGTAGAATAGGTCTTTTGAATTCTAAGACGCCCCCGTACAAACAGGTTTTTCTAGTAGTTACAGATCATCACACTCTTTGCCAAGAGGAACGACGCAGTTTCAAAGTTCACTGCCTTTTTGGTGATAAGCCCAGTATTCTACAATGCTCGCGTAAAGCATCTAGTACCACAGCCAGTGATTGCGGTTTTTTTTTTTATTTTAAATCCGTGTTAATTAATCTGTAAGTTGTTTAGTAGGTTTTTTTTTTTAAAACTTGGCTATTCGTTTCATGGGTTTAATTAATAGAACGAGTAATGCTTTTGAAAAGGGTAATTACTTCTTTAGTTTGCGAGATTTGCGAATTTTTTTTGCGAAAAGATATTTGCGAAAAGATATTTGCGTAGACGCTTACAAGGGACATTGCTAGAAAGTATTCAATAGCTTAATTGAAAAGTAACGATAGAATGACATTGTGACTTGACCTAGCTTTACCTCGCCGATGTGGTCTGTATAATACGTAAGTAACTTTTGAAAAATATTGTCAATTTAAAAATAAATGGCTGAACAGTGTTTGGAGGGGGGGGGGTTGCATCGAGGGGTGAGTTGCCCGGGGGTACAGTTAAAGCGGATACAGTTGCACGGCGGGATTTCGGTTAGACACGGGGTCAGTTACACGGGGGGTCCAGTTGCCCGGCGGGCATCCATTTTTTTTTTCGTAAATCGAGCTCCCTGTTTTCAGAATCCCTTTTTCTTCTGAGGCTTGGAGAATTTGGTGGCTAGATATTAAACGTAATGAAATTTAGCACGGAGGTTCAGTTGTACAGGGGTTTCAGTTATACAGGGGTTCAGTTACATGGGGGTTCTTTGTGTTAATTAAGTAGTTTTTGTATCTTTTAAAAGATCTTTACGGGGATTGAGAGACTCAGTTGCCTAATTCCGTGTGATTTTTCTTTACTTGATGCTCATTAAAAACGAAATTTTTGTGTTTAATAAGTAGTTTTTGTATCTTTTAAAAGAGCTTTACGGGGATTGAGAGACTCAGTTGCCTAATTCCGTGTGATTTTTGTTTACTTGATGGTAATTAAAAACGAAATTTTTTTGTTAAATAAGTAGTTTTTGTATCTTTTAAAAGATCTTTACGGGGATTGAGAGACTCAGTTGCCTAATTCCGTGTGATTTTTCTTTACTTGATTGTCATTAAAAACGAAATTTTTATGTTTAATTATTTGTTTTTGTATCTTTTAAAAGATCTTTACGGGGTTTGAGAGACTCAGTTGCCTAATTCCGTGTGATTTTTGGTTACTTGTTGGTCATTAAAAACGAAATTTTAGTGTTAAATAAGTAGTTTTTGTATCTTTTAAAAGAGCTTTACGGGGATTGAGAGACTCAGTTGCCTAATTCTGTGTGATTTTTATTTACTTGATGGTCAATAAAAACGAAATTTTTGTGTTAAATAAGTAGTTTTTGTATCTTTTAAAAGAGCTTTACTTGGATTGAGAGACCCAGGTTCCTAATTCGGTGTGATGTTTATTTACTTGATGGTCATTAAAAAAGAAAAAGTACATAAATTTACGAAGTTAAAGAAAAATATAATAGAAAAAAACTTTTATAGATAGACTCAGTTGACAAATTACGGGTGATTTTTCTTTACTTTTTGGTCATTAAAAACGAAATTTTAGTCGTAAATAAGTAGTTTTTGTATCTTTTAATGGATCTTTACGGGGATTGAGAGACTCAGTTGCCTAATTCCGTGTGATTGTTCTTTACTTGATGGTCATTAAAAACGAAATTTTGGTGTTAAATAAGTAGTTATTGTATCTTTTAAAGGAGATTTACGGGGATTTAGAGACTCAGTCGCCTAATTCCGTGTGATTTTTCTTTACGTGATGGTCATTAAAAACGAAATTTTTGTGTTAAATAAGTAGTTTTGTATATTTTAAAAGAGCTTTAAGGGGTTTGAGAGACTCAGTTGCCTTATTCCGTGTGATTTTTCTTTACTTGGTAGTCATTAAAAACGAAATTTTTGAGTTAACTTAGTATATTTTGAATCTTTTAAATGAGCTTTAATGGGATTGAGAGACACAGTTGCAAAATTCCGTGTGTTTTTTCTTTACTTGGTGGTCGTTAAAAACGAAATTTTTTTGTTAAATAAGTAGTTTTTGTATCTTTTAAAAGAGCTTTAAGGGGATTGAGAGACTCAGTTGCCTAAGTCCGTGTGGTTTTTCCTTACTTGGTCGTCATTAAAAACTAAATTTTTGTGTTAAATAAGTAGTTTTTCTATCTTTTAAAAAGAGCTTTAAGGGGTTTGAGAGACTCAGGTGCCTGTTTCCGTGAGTTTTTTGTTTACTTGGTGGTCGTTAAAAACGAAATTTTTGTGTTAAATAAGTAGTTTTTGCATCTTTTAAAAGAGCTTTACGGGGTTTGAGAGACTCAGTTGCCTCATTCAGTGTGTTTTTTCTTTACTTGGTAGTCATTAAAAACAAAATTTTAGTGTTAAATAAGTAGTTTTTGTATCTTTTAAAAGAGCTTTAAGGGGCTTGAGAGACTCAGATGCCGGTTTCCGTGTGGTTTTTATTTCCTTGGTGGTCATTAAAAACGAAATTTTTGTGTTAAATAAGTAGTTTTTTGTATCTTTTAAAAGAGCTTTAAGGGGTTTGAGAGACTCTGTAATGCACTAGTTTTTCAGTAAAGACACTCAATATCCTAAAAGTGTTTAATTCAAACTTTTTTAGAAATTCAAAATTTCTCAACTTTATTTATTTCTTTCTTTCTGTACATAACTTACAATGTCAAAATATGCTTACAGTTCTAACAATTTATCTCTATGATTGTTCAGAGACCCGATGTGACTTTCCCACTGTCATTCTATGACTGGTTATTGACAGCGCTCTGTGATTGGTCAGAGACACGATGTGACTTTCCCACTGGTATTCTATGACTGGTTATTGACACAACCTAATCTATTGCATGTATTAAATCATTATTTTTTACGCAGTGGAACGATAAACACATAAGTCATATCTTTTAAAAAAAAGTGAAGATGGAACATTTTAATAAAGTGTGTTTACATAACAGGGTTATTGTAGCATTGAATGACGACAAAAAGAAATATTTAAACTTTGAAACAAGTACAGGTGGTAGCACTATTGGAAATGTATGCATGCATTGTCATGACAGTAAGGAATTAAATTTCTTTGGAATACCGAAAAAATTCAACTCTTATGTTGGTGGTTATGCGAGATTGAGATCTCCAGAGATGATTGCACTCAAAGAGAATGCCAACATAAAAATAATCATTGATGATAGAGGACAACTCCTTGCTACTGTTGCAGGTAACACATTACCTACTGATACATCCAATCGTCACCTTTCAGGTATTAGCATTCAACGGAAGATCAATAAAAGAAATGCCTACTCTTCTACTAATATCGTAAACCATATCTTGTCTACGTGCCGAAACTGTTACCTGTTTAAAAATAATGTGATAATAGACAATGAAATTGCCAGAAAAATAAAAAGGGCATTGTCAGAAAATATCACGATGGAATATAAAGATGAATCAATGAAAAATAAAGCACCAGCAAACGTGACTGCTATTGCTCAAATAGTCATTGAACCAATTAATACCAAAGATGAAAAGCATATTCAGCCTTTTGATGAGACACCAGTAAAAATTGTGTATGACTCAAAATGGAATAATGATTATTCTACTGATTATGAACTAAGAGAAGACAATAGCTATAATATCAAGAGAGAACATGGTGAACTATTTTATGGAACAGATCCAAAATGTCCAAAGTTAATTGTTGATATTAATAATGTATCATAATATATTTATTGTATTAATATTCTACATAGCATTATTTCATTAAAAATATATTTTGCATTACATTGTTATGTGTTCATTATTTTTAGAGTACGCTAGCATATCAAACGTTTAGAATGTCTAATAAAACGTCGGATATGTAAGAAAAGGAATTTGCATACATCTATTGTCAGACACATGTTGACAAATTTTTTATTGAATTCACCTCCTGGATAAATAAAAAAAAGACATTTAATTCAAGAAATTATGACGAAACTCTAAGTAAGCTACAAACTCTGTCTTGAAGTTACCTCATGGATACACAATGCAGAAATTTCATTTAAGAAATTGTCAAAAATTGTAAGTAAGTAGCAAATTCTTTCAAAAATATGTTAATACGTTTAAGCAATAAATATCTTTAAGCTTAACCCGTCTTTATTCTTCAGAATAGTTTTATTCATTTCATTAAATTATGAAGAAATTGTAAGTAAGTAACAATAGCTTTCTTGAATTCGCTTCCTGGACACAATACAGATATTTAATTCAAGAAATAATAATAAAATCACACGTAAGTAATAAAGTCTTTATTATTTTCCCCTATTTGATACACAATACTGAAATTTCATTCAAGAAATTCTGAAGGATTTCTAAATAGGTAACACACTCATGCTACCTCATGGATACACACTGCAGAAATTTCATTTAAGAAATTATCATAAATTTTAAGTAAGTAGCAAATTCTTTCTTGAATTCGCCTCCTTGGTAAATTAAAAAGACAGTTCATTAAAGAAATTATGAAAAAATTGTAAGTAAGTAGCAAATTTTTTCTTGAATTCACCTGCTGAATAAACAAAAGACATTTCGTTCGATAAATTATGACAAAATTCCAAGTAAGTACCAAACACTTTATTGTTTTCATGACTTAGATACACTTTGTAGAAATTTAATTCAAGAAATTATGAAAATATTCTCAGTAAGTAGCAATTTCTTTCTTGAAGTCAACTCTTGGATACACAATCCGTAAATTTCATTTAAGAAATTATGAAAAAAAACAATTTCTTTCTTGAATTCAACTCTTGGATACACAATACATAAATTTCATTCAAGAAATTATGAAAATATTTGTAAGTAAGTAACAAATTCTATTTGTTTTCACTTCTTGGATATACAGTAAAGATACTTCATTAAAGAAATTATGAAAAAATCGCAAGTAAGTAACTTTTTTTTTCTCTTTATCAAAAACAATTTTCACTTAGCTACACGATGTAGAAATTTAATTCATGAAATTAGAAAAAAAATTCTCAGTAAGTAACAATTTCTTTCTTGAAGTCAACTCATGGATACACAATACGGAAATTTCATTCAAGAATTTCATGACTTAGATACACTATTTATAAATTTGATTCAAGAAATTATGAAAAAATTCTCAGTAAGTAGCAATTTCTTTCTTGAAGTCGTCTCTTGGATACACAATGCGGAAATTTCATTCAAGAAATTATGAAAATATTTGTAAGTAAGTAACAAACTCTTTATTGATTTCACATCTTTGATATACAGTATAGATACTACATTCAAGAAATTGTGAAAAAATTGACAGTAAGTAACTTTTTTTTCTATTTATAACAAACAATTTTCACTTAGCTAAATGATGTAGAAATTTAATTAATGAAATTATTGAAAAATTCTCAGTAATTAACAATTTCTTTCTTGAATTCAACTCTTGGATACGCAATACGGAAATTTGATTCAATAAATTATGAAAAAATTGTAACTAAGTAGCAAATTCTTTCTTGAATTTACCTGCTGGACAAACAAAAAAGAAATTTCGTTCAAGAAATTATGAAAAAATTCTAAGTAATTAAAAAACTATTTATTTTTTTAACGATTTATTTATAATACATAGAAATTTAATTAAAGAAATAATTAAAAAATTATAATTAAATTTAGAAAATTATTTATTTAATTATCCGTTTTTAAAAAAAAAAAAAAACGGAAAAAAAAATAAAACGCTTAAAAGAAATAAGTAAAAAATTAAAATAAATTAAAAAAATTTATTTTTTTAAAGATTTTTTAAAAATATTTAGAAATAAAATAAATTAAATAATTAAAAAAATTATAAGTAATTAACCATTTATTTCTTGAAGTTAACTCTTGGATACACAATACGGAAATTTCATTCAATAAATTATGAAAATATTTGTAAGTAAGTAACAAACTCTTTATTAATTTCACCTCTTGGATATACAGTGCAGATACTTCATTCAAGAACTTATGAAAAAATCTCAAGTAAGTATCTTTTTTTTTCTTTATCACACCAAATTTTCAATTAGCAAATCTATTTGCGAAAATTTAATTCCTGAAATTATGAAAAAATTTTAAGTAATTAACAATCTATTTCTTGAAGTCAAATATTGGATAAACACAAAACGGAACTTTCTATCAAGAAATTATAAAAAATATTTGTAAGTCAGTAACAAGCTCTTTATTGATTTCACCTCTTGAATATACAGTACAGATACTTCATTCTAGAAACGTGATTAAACACGTTTTGAAACTACATGCTATTTGTATGCCTTTCCTTGGCACCTGTCCACACGAACAGGGATTCCCCACGGGTTCCTACACCTTGCAAAAAAGTGAGCAGTAAGAAACCTCCACGTTTTCAACCCGCCTGTGTGTTGAGTCCCAACGACGGAGACAAATGCAAAGCCTACCCACAGTTATTTAATTTTTTTAAGCTACATTGCCCCCTCGTTACGGGGCGCCACGTAACGTCGGCTTAATGAACCTTAAAAAAATGAAATAAAGCGGGGTCGAATTTGCATATATCTCCGTATTGGTCCCTAAAAAAACAGTCGGGTTGTAAACGTGGAGTTTTCGTACTGCTCACTTTTTGCAATGTGTAGGAACCAGTGGGGAATCCCTTTTCGTTTGGAAAGGTGCCAAGGAAAGTCATACAAATAGCATGTAGTTTCAACACGTGTTTAATCACGTTTCTTGAATGAAGTATCTGTACTGTATAGTCAAGAGGTGAAATCAATAAAGAGCTTGTTACGTACTTACAAATATTTTTTATAATTTCTTGAATGAAAATTCCGTAGTGGGTGTATCCAAGAGTTGACTTCAAGAAAGAAATTGTTACTTACTGAAAATTTTTTCATAATTTCTTGAATTAAATTTCCCACATCGTGTAGCTAAGTGACAATTGTTTGTGATAAAGAAAAAAAAGCTACTTACTTGCGATTTTTTCATAATTTCTTGAATGAAGTATCTGCACTGTATATCCAAGAGGTGAAATTAATAAAGAGTTTGTTACTTACTTACAAATATTTTCATAATTTATTGAATGAAATTTCCGTATTGTGTATCCAAGAGTTAACTTCAAGAAAGAAATGGTTACTTACTGATAATTTTTTTAATAATTTAATTAATTTAATTTATGAATAGTATATATAACTCGTTAAAAAAATAAATTTTTTTAATTAATTTTAATTTTTTAATAATTTATTTAAATAAATGTTTTTTTTTTTTTTTTTTTTTTTTTTCCAAAAGGTGAATTAAATAAAGAATTTTCTAATTAGAATTATAATTTTTTAATTATTTATTTAATTAAATTTATATGTCTTATATCTAACTCGTGAAAACAATAAAGAGTTTGTTACTTACTTAGAATTTTGTCATAATTTCTTGAACGAAATTCCTTTTTTTGTCTGTCCAGCAGGTAAATTCAAGAAAGAATTTGCTACTTAGTTACAATTTTTTTCATAATTTCTTGAATCAAATTTCCGTATTGCGTATCCAAGAGTTAACTTCAAGAAAGAAATTCTTACTTACTGAGAATTTTTCAATAATTTCTTGAATTAAATTTCTACATCATTTAGCTAAGTGAAAATTGTTTGTGATAGAGAGAAAAAAAGTTACTTACTTGCGATTTTTTCATAATTTCTTGAATGAAGTATCTGTACTGTATATCCAAGAGGTGAAATCAATAAAGAGTTTGTTACTTACTTACAAATATTTTCATAATTTCTTGAATGAAATTTCCGCATTGTGTATCCAAGAGATGACTTCAAGAAAGAAATTGCTACTTACTGAGAATTTTTTCATAATTTCTTGAATCAAATTTCTACATCGTGTATCTAAGTCATGAAATTCTTGAATGAAATTTCCGCATTGTGTATCCATGAGTTGACTTCAAGAAAGAAATTGTTACTTACTGAGATTTTTTTTACTAATTTCTTGAATTAGATTTCTACATCGTGTAGCTAAGTGAAAATTGTTTTTGATAAAGAGAAAAAAAAAGTTACTTACTTGCGATTTTTCATAATTTCTTGAATGAAGTATCTGTACTGTATATCCAAGAGGTGAAAACAATAATATTTTTTTTATTAATAGAAATTATTGTATTTAGGAATAATATTATTTGTCTTTTGTGTGTATCATAGATTTTAATTCATGAAATATTTTGTTTTTTTTCATAATTTGTTTTATTAAATTTCCGTCTGGTGTATAAAAGAGTTGTCTTCAAGACAGAAATTGCTCCTGAATGATAATTTTTCATAATTTCTTGAATTAAATTTCTACAACGTGTATCTAAGTCATGAAAATAATAAAGTGTTTGTTTCTTAATTTTAATTTTTTCATAAGGTCTATATCGATCTGTCTTTTGTTTATTCATAATTTTAATACAATAAAGACTGTGCTCCTTACTTACAATTTTTTTCATAATTTAGTTAGTTAATTGTCATTTTAATTGACCAAGGAGGTGACTTAAGTAAATACTTTGATTCTTACTTAAATTTTTTTATAATTTCTTAAATGACATTTATGAATTGTGTATCCATGAGGTAGCACGAGTGTGTTACCTATTTAGAATTCCTTCATAATTTCTTGAATGAAATTTAAGTATTGTGTATAAAATAGGGGAAAATAATAAAGACTATATTACTTACTTGAGATTTTATTATTATTTCTTGAATTAAATATCTGTATTGTGACCAGGAAGCGAATTCAAGAAAGCTATTGTTACTTACTTACAATTTCTTCATAATTTAATGAAATGAATAAAACTATTCTAAAGAATAAAGACGGGTTAGGCTTAAAGATATTTATTGCTTAAACGTATTAACATATTTTTGAAAGAATTTGCTACTTACTTACAATTTTTGATAATTTCTTAAATGAAATTTCTGCATTGTGTATCCATGAGGTAACTTCAAGACAGAGTTTGTAGCTTACTTAGAGTTTCGTCATAATTTCTTGAATGAAATGTCTTTTTATTTATCCAGGAGGTGAATTCAAGAAAAATTTGTCCCCATGTGTCTGACAATAGATGTATGCAAATTCCTTTTCTTACATCTCCGACGTTTTATTAGACATTCTAAACGTTTGATATGCTAGCTTACTCTAAAAATAATGAACACATAACAATGTAATGCAAAATATATTTTTAATGAAATAATGCTATGTAGAATATTAATACAATAAATATATTATGATACATTATTAATATCAACAATTAACTTTGGACATTTTGAATCTGTTCCATAAAATAGTTCACCATGTTCTCTCTTGATATTATAGCTATTGTCTTCTCTTAGTTCGTAATCAGTAGAATAATCATTATTCCATTTTGAGTCATACACAATTTTTACTGGTGTCTCATCAAAAGGCTCAATATGCTTTTCGTCTTTGGTATTATTTGGTTCAATGACTGTTTGACCAATGTCAGTAACGTTTGCTGGTGCTTTGTTTTTCATCGATTCATCTTTATATTCCATCGTGATATTTTCTGACAATGCCCTTTTTATTTTTCTGGCAATTTCACTGTCTATTATCACATTATTTTTACACAAGTAAAAGTTTCGGTAAGTAGAAAAGATATGGTTTACGAAATTAGTAGAAGAGTAGGCCTTTCTTTTATTGATCTTCCGTTGAATGCTAATACCCGAAAGCTGACGATTGGATGTATCAGTAGGTAATGTGTTACCTGCAACAGTAGCAAGGAGTTATCCTCTATCATCAATGATTATTTTTATGTTGGCATTCTCTTTGAGTGCAATCATCTCTGAAGATCTCAATCTCGCATAACCACCAACATAGAGTTGAATTTTTTCGATATTCCAAAGAAATTTAATTCCTTACTGTCATGACAATGCATACATACATTTCCAATAGTGCTACCATCTGTACTTGTTTCAAAGTTTAAATATTTCTCTTTGTCGGCATTCAATGCTACAATAACCTTGTTATGTAAACACACTTTATTAAAATGTTCCATCTTCACTTTTTTTTTAAAGATATGACTTATGTGTTTATCGTTCCACTGCGTAAAAAATACTGATTTAATACATGCAATAGATTAGGTTGTGTCAATAACCAGTCATAGAATACCAGTGGGAAAGTCACATCGTGTCTCCGACCAATCACAGAGCGCTGTCAATAACCGGTCATAGAATTCCAGTGGGAAAGTCACATCGTGTCTCTGACCAATCATAGAGCGCAATTTTTAGAACTGTAAGCATATTTTGACATTTTAAGTTATGTACAGAAAGAAAGAAATAAATAAAGTTGAGAAATTTCGAAGTTTTAAAAAAGTTTGAATTAAACACTTTTAGGATATTGAGTGTCTTTACTTAAAAACTAGTGCATTACAGAGTCTCTCAAACCCCTTAAAGCTCTTTTAAAAGATACAAAAACTACTTATTTAACACAAAAATTTCGTTTTTAATGACAACCAAGTAAAGAAAAACCACACCGAAAAAGTAATCTGAGTCTCTCAAACCCCTTAAAGCTCTTTTAAAAGATACAAAAACTACTTATTTAACACTAAAATTTATTTTTTAATGACTAACAATTAACTAAAAACCACACGTAATTAGTCAACTTAGTCTCTCAACCCCCTTAAAGCTCTTTTAAAAGATGCAAAAACAACTTATTTAACACAAAAATTTCGTTTTTAACGACCACCAAGTAAACAAAAAACTCACGGAAACAGGCAACTGAGTCTCACAATCCCCATAAAGCTGTTTTTCAAGATTGAAAAAATAATTATATAACACATAATATTAGTTTTTATTGAATCCCAAGTAAGGAAAAACCACACGGAATTAGGCAACTGAGTCTCTCAAACCCCGTAAAGCTCTTTTAAAAGATACAAAAACTAATTATTTAACACACAAATTTCGTTTTTAACGACCGCCAAGTAAAGAAAAACCAAACGGACTATGGCAACTGTGTCTCTCAATCCCATTAAAGCTCTTTTAAAAGATACAAAAAATAATAATATCACAAAAAAATTTATATTTTAATGACTACCAATTAAACAAAAATCACACGGAATAAGGCAACTGAGTCTCTCAAACCCCTTACAGCTCTTCTAAAAGATACAAAACTACTTATTTAACACAAAAATTTCGTTTTTAATTACTACCACTAAAAGAAAAATAAACAGTTATGAGGCGAATTCGTCAAAATAACACCGCTTATCAACTCTAAAAGTAAAATTAACTACTTATTAAACGCAAAAATTGAGTTTTTAATGACAAGACAGGCCTTAAGAATCAAACGGACTTAGTCCCATGAGTATATCCAAAAACGTCCGCCACTTTTTAAAATTAAAAACAAAAACAAATATAAAACAAAACAATATATTTTAATGACCAACAAGAAAAGAAAAAACACACTGAATTATTCCTCTGAGTCTCTATAGCACCTTATATTTCAATTAAAATATACAATTACTACTTATTTAACACTAAAATTTCGTTTTTAATGACCACCAAGTAAAGAAAAATCACACGGAATTAGGCAACTGGGTCTCTCAATCCCCGTAAAGCTCTTTTAAAAGATACAAAAACTACTTATTTAACACACAAATTTCGTTTTTAATGACCATCAAGTAAAAAAAAATAAAACGGAATTAGGAAACTGAGTCTCTCAATCCCCGTAAAGTTATTTTAAAAGATAAAAAAACTAATTATTTAAAATGAAAATTTATTTTTTAATGACCATAAAGTAAAGACAAATCACCTAGTATTATGCATAAGGTTCTCACAATCACAGAAACTTTCATTTAAAATATACAAAAAACTTCTACTCGAACATAAAAATTTATTTTTTCATGATACTACATGCTAGAAAAATCCCATGTACGATTTACCCTGAGTCTCTGTATACATATCCAGTTCTTTAATTGTTCAATATCTATCAAAATTAAAAACAATAAAAAAGAAATAAATTTAAATAAATTAAAAAAAAATCACAATTCATTATTAACCTTACTCTATCAATCCCCGTAAAGCTCTTTTAAAAGATACAAAAACTACTTATTTAACAAAAAAATTTCGTTTTTAATGAACATCAATTAAAGAAATATCACACTTAATTAGGCAACTGTGTCTCTCAATCCCATTAAAGTTCTTTTAAAAGATACAAAAACTACTTATTTAACACAAAGAACCCCCATGTAACTGAACCCCTGTATAACTGAAACCCCTGTACAACTGAACCTCCGTGCTAAATTTCATTACGTTTAATATCTAGTCACCAAATGCTCCAAGCCTCAGAAGAAAAAGGGATTTTGAAAACAGGGAGCCCGATTTACGAAAAAAAAAAGGGATACCCCCCGTGCAACTGAACCCCCCTTGTAACTGAACCCGTGTATAACCGAAATCCCGCCGTGCAACTGTATCCTCTTTAACTGAACCCCCGTGCAACTCACCCCTCTATGCAACCCACCCCCTCATAACACTTTTCAGCCATTTCTTTTTAAATTGACAATATTTTTCAAACGTTACTTACGTATTATACAGACCACATCGGCGAGGTAAAGCTAGGTCAAGTCACAATGTCATTCTATCGTTACTTTTCAATTAAGCTATTGAATACTTTCTAGCAATGTCCCTTGTAAGCGTCTACGCAAATATCTTTTCGCAAATATCTTTTCGCAAATCTCGTAAACTAAAGAAGTAATTACCCTTTTCAAATGCATTACTCGTTCTATTAATGAAACCCATGAAACGAATAGCCAAGTTTTAAAAAAAAAAACCCTACTAATCAACTTACAGATGAATGACCACGGATTTAACATAAAAAAAAAAAACCGCAATCACTGGCTGTGGTACTAGATGCTTTACGCGAGCATTGTAGAATACTGGGCTTATCACCAAAAAGGCATTGAACTTTGAAACTGCGTCGTTCCTCTTGGCAAAGAGTGTGATGATCTGTAACTACTAGAAAAAACCTGTTTGTACGGGGGCGTCTTAGAATTCAAAAGACCTATTCTACTTATAACTGATCTCAGTCAGTCACCTAAACCTAGAGTATATAACATACCTTGTGGCTCAAATAAAGCAATCCCATCGACTACTATTTAACAAAAGCCCTTACCAGTGACTGCAATTCCACTAACTGACTTCTAGCTGTATGCAGGTCCTTTAATACGACGTCGTAGGGAATAATTCCCTCGTCCTTGTTTCTTTCTTTTTCTGTTTTGTTTTCGGAATCGCCAGTCACTGTTTCAAATAGCCATTTTTGAACCTCGTGAAGTTTCTTCTCCATTCTTAAATTAGATTATTTATAATTAATTATATATTTATTAGTATATTAGATTATGGAGTATAATAATGATATAATAAATAAAATTTAAAATAATATAATAAATTATATTATGTATAATAAATTATGCATAAATATAATAAATTAGATAATTAAAATAGGTATTTTTTAAACGGGTACATTCAGGCACAAACGGGCTTTAAATAGGACTTAGTCTCTAATAGGTTTTGAAAATTACACAGAAATGTATGTAGGGTCCCGTAAAACTTAAGAAAGACAAAGTGCGCTGAAATTTATTAATATCGACAAGTGTCCATTGAAACTGGGCCAGCAAATGTTATTTTCGCCGATTGGCTTAAAATTACAAGACATGTAAACAGGGACAAGAAGGTCAATAATGAAGACAAAATTATTGGAAAAAAAAAACTGTATTGATTGGCGACACTCAAAATAAGCCTAAATTTGTTTTGTCTCTTATTGCCTTGAACTCTGATTGCCTTGAAACATATGAACACTGGGAATGAACATGAACACGAGTATGAACACTGGGAAATACAAACCTAAGAGGAGGAAAAAATTGGTCGCATCGATTCTTGGCACGCCAAAATGGACCAAAATTGTTTTTGCCAATCATTGTGAAACATTCAAGATAAGTAGACTGGGTCAAAGGGACCTTAATGAGGGCAACAAACTGAAAAAAAAAGTTCTATCGGTTCTTAGCATGAAAAATTTGTTCTTTTTTAATTGATATGCTTGAAAAGTGCAGGGCGAGTAGCCTGAGCCAAGAGAACCTCCATTAGGAACTAATACTTAAGGAAACAAATTGGTTGCTATAGCTCAAGATGTCCAGTTTTTTTTTCTATTTAAAGCCAAAAAAGAGAACTTTCTTTACCACTGGATGAGAGTACCTCTTCTGAAGAAAACCCTGTAAATAATATTATTTCAAAATGCTCTATTGTAAAAGTTTCCAATCTTCGCCAAAGAGTTCTTCAGACCATTAGGCATGGGGGAATGATCCTATAGTGTCCCTTTATTTGAAGAAATTTATTTGGAATCGGTGTGTCATATGGACGATAAGCGGCTGGAAACTCCCATCTTATTACAGAATTAATTTGAGCGTTTGATAGACAGTATCACATCCGAGTTGCAGCGGTAGCTAGCAACCTAGTATCATGTCCAATGCTAAGAAATATTATAACCCTAGACTCCTAAAAATAGAGTCAGATCAAAACAAAAAGTACACCATTAGAACCGCCTTGTCCGATACTAATATAAAAAAGCCGCACAAAGATGGGAGTAGAGGACATCCCCCAGAACCACTGTTTGTCAATGGAAACTCTTTACCTTTCATATTTTTAAAAATTAACGAATGAGGACAAAATTATTGGTATACTCATCCCCACAAATTAAAGAAAAATTAAGAGGTATACGTTTTTTGGTTGATTTTCGTTCTCAAAATAAAGGCGATTTTAATTCTCTTTCATTTCACGAGACTTATACTTTAGGTAAGAGAAAAGGGGCTAAAGATGCAACAATACTCTGCGTATCTAGGGAAACCCTGAAAATTATGCTAAAAATATATCTTATTTATAGTTATAATGGTATTATACATAAATGGATCTATTTCTAATATACATAAAGAAAGGTCGAATATTTCTGGTATATACACGATGGGCGGATCCAGGATTTTTTTTTTTTTTGGGGGGGGGGGGGCGCACAAAATAGGTTGATCCAATAAACGTGCGTTAGGAGTAAGTTTAACGCAAATTTGCGTTAATTAAGTAAATTACACTACTTTAGACGATTTTAGGGGGCGCCCCCCCCCTTGCCCCCTGGATCCACCACTGATATCCACAGAACCCTTCCAAAATGTACGTTATTAAAAGAAAAATAAAAATGTCTACCTTTCAACTGCAGAATAGCTATTTAAATCCGTTTTTATAGTTACTTTTTCAACCCCCCCCCCTCTATTGAGTTGGGCTTTTCTCAAAATGGATTCATGACAAAATACTAGCCTTCCCAGTTCCCACCTTGAAGTTCAATAATCTTTTTGGAAGACAAATTCACACGTCAGGTGAGAAAGTATTTTTCATTACTGAAATTTTCCGGTATTATCTGTCATGGCATGAAGCATGCTAGCCTAAGAATGCTTATAATTAGTGAATCTTCATTAATTTTTTATCCAAGGCACGCAGATGAATAAGACAAGGTATGATTTATGGATGTAAGTATGCAGGATAAAGGTAAAGAATCTTTCAATAGGCTTTACAATCCCTACCGACAGTTCTAATCTCCGTTTCATGGTCATTTAGCCAGGAAGTGCAAGCGGGGGGGGGGAGCTTGGGACCAGCCATCACTTTCACACAAACACCTCCTGTTTACCTTTCCCTGATTTTTCTGGGTACCCATTTAGAGCTCGGTCGACTCTGGCTGAGCTTAAAGAGTCACGCCAATGATCCCCGTTCCAAACCAAATCATTAGGTTGCAAGCACAGTTCATATAATTATCCAGTAAGCTTATCGCACATCATTTCTGGTCTTCGTTCTCGGTGCGAACAAAAAGCTCCTCCCACTTATTTCTGCATTAGCGGGAATGTGGGTTAGTCTGTTTCCGACTGTTTCCAACAAAGTGCATTATTCGTAATAGCGGGTTTCCACTTGTTTCCGATTAGATCACAGTCTGACTTGTCTACCCATGAAAAGATCTGACTTCGCTTATGTTTATATCTGCAAAAACGTTCTCCGGAGCACTCGCACCCCGGTCCAGGTTTTTATAATGGGTGAGATAGAGAATGATCATACTGGATAATTATATGAACTGTGGTTGCAAGCTACCGCTGCTACCATCAATCAAATTACCAGCGATACCAGGAGTCCAACCCGTGTCCCCATGGGCAAAGGATTTTAAGTCTAGCGTGCTATCCACTCGGCTACGACTGCGTATGCAGGGTTTTATATTTCTGAGAGGGAGTGGGCGAGTCTATTAAAACTGCCAATTACAGTGTACGAAAAACATGGAGAAAACCTGGGCATTTAGGGAAGGGGGACTGGAAGGATTCTCCCTCCATCCTTTGTATGTATTGAACGGAAAAAACAAAACAAGTTTTTTCAATTGGAAGTAAGGAGCAACACTAAAACTTAAAACAAAAGGAAATTATCATGTATACGAGGGGGGCTGTCCCCTCGTCAATACCTCACTCTTGACGCTAAAGTTTGGCATTTTTTTCGATTATTTAAGAATGACTCCTTTGAAAAACAAGGGCCGTTTAATTAGAATGATAAGGTTTTCAAAAGTTCTTTTAAAAAAATCTAGCGTAAAGAGTGAGGTATTGAGTAAGGGGCAACCCCATCATATGCGTAATAATTCCTGTTCGTTTTAAGTTTCTATGTTGCTCCTTACTTTAAGTTGAAAAAACTTGTTTTTTCTATTTAATTTCTGATCCTTTTTTAAATAATGCCTGGAAATCCAGCACCAACTCCATGGAAAACCCCCTCCCCCACGATAACTCTTCCATGGAAATATCCTCCCACGTAAACTCCCCTTCCCAGAAAAATCCCCCGAAAAATGTTCGTATACTTCCCAATAACCAATACTATATGGAAACAATGGGCAAAGTTCATAGCTTGCAGCCCTTCCCCGGGGTCTGTGAGGGGTCAAGTCATCCTCAAAGACATAGTTATCGGATTTTTCGACTATGCTGAACAAATTGGGTATCTCAAAATTTTGATTTACTTCCATCAAAACTCCGTCTAAAAAAAAAAAACTAATCACTCTTTGAAATGATGGCAAGCAATTTTTATTTGTGGGCCAATTTGTAAAATAATACTTAAATACTCTATATGTATTTATGGCAGATTCATTGCAAAGATTGTGTACAGTACAAATGAGACAATCAATATTATAAGACTATATTTATGAAACATTCCTATACCTGCAAGGTATAGGAATGCTGAAACCTATTCACTCATAAAGGTTTCAGCATTAATGTGGATCAAGTAAATTTTCTAACATGGTTTTAGGCTGATTCCCCCTAGAAAACTCCCTCCACTGGCAATCTATCCTGGAAAATTCCCCCCGCAGCCTATTACCCTCCAGGGAATTACTCCTACATGTAAAATTGAGGAGCCAACGGGAAATTGAGACAAATATAAGGAATGAAGAAAAGAAGGGATTCTGGAATATTCCACCTATATTCCAAAATGGTACTTGCCTATAATCCAGTAGTCACGCGAGATGTGAAGTTTCGTTAATGCTAATGAAATAAAACAAAGTATGATAAAAATATAATAGTTTAGAAACAAATTTGGGCTATTTATTTGCAAATTAGGGGTGGGGTGGGGGTAAAGAATAGCATTTATTAAATACATAACATAACCTAATCTAAAGTTTGAACATTAAAACTAAAGTTTAAACATTTGTCACGGACGGAGTGAGCAATAACTCACAAGCAGCGGAAACCTGTTTTTCATATGAAATCTCGGTCTTTCTCGATGCTGTCTTTCTCGCGTGACTACTGGATTCTAGTCTAGTACCTCCAAAATATAGGTAAATATGTAGTGTAGAATATCGTATTGTATTTATTTTTATATTTCTATTTCTTTTAATTTTTTTTTGTGTTTTGGGGGTTGAGTTACCTCAGTAGAGTAAAATAAAAGTTAAAGAACATAATTTGCTTGCTTATTTGAAATAAGGAATTTTTTCCATTTTTAATTTACTTGGTTCTAATTAATTTAATTTCTGATCATTTTTAAACAATACCGGGAAATCCGGCTCTCTCTCCATGAAAAATTCCAGTATTTGTGTATTATACGCCACTCGCTCAAGTTTACGATGCGCAAAACTTGAGAACAAACTGGTTTCTTTGTTACTTTAGAAACAAATTTGGGCTATATATTTGCACATTCTGGGGGGAGGGGTAAAGTATAGTGGGTCTGCATTTAAAATGTGTTAGGTTCGGTTATTCTGCATATTATGAAATACGAATTGTTTTCTGACTTCAAACTGTCCAAATACTTTACCCCCCCCCCCCCCCCTTTATGTGCAAATTATAGCCCAAATTATATATTTCCCATTTATTCTGTCACTTGTCTCACGCTAAGCTTAAAGAAACTAACGAAGAAACCGGTTTGTTCTCAAGTTTTACACATTGTAAACTTGAATGAGTGGCGTATAATACATGAGTACCAAAAACTTCTTCGCCCTTCGGAAAATAGAAAAACGAAACTGAAATAAAATTCTCAAATTTGGAAAGCCTTATTTTCCACGGAGGGATATATTCTGGGGGGGGGGGGTATTTACCGGGGGTATTTTTCGGAGGGTATTTTCCATGGGGGATATTTTCCTGCTGGGAGTATTTTGCGTGGGAGGGGGTGTTTTCCAGGGGGTATATCCCGGCCACCGCGCCTAGTGAGCGCGGTCTCGATCGCAAGGGGTGTACTGGTGTCATGTACTGTAGATGTTAGTGCCAGACCAAGTCCACGGGAAGTAATAACTTTTGCTTCTTGGTCCCAGCTTCGAACTCTGTGAACTTCCATCATAGGGCAGTTGTTCTACAGTGTTGCCACGAATTTCATCTTTAAAAACTGTCTTCTTTAACCTTTATCTTACCCTAATATGCCCTAATATGACAAACCTACCCGCAAAAAGACGAAAAAAGAATAAAAAATATAAACTATAAAATCAAATGCTAAAAGATATTCTACACCATTTATTCTGCCAACCTTTAGGATATAGAAAGAAAATTCCACTGGAATCCCTTCTTTTCTTCGTTCTCTTTATTTGTCATACAACTTTCCCTTTCGCTACTCAATTTTATATGTAGAGGAATTTTCCGGGGAGGTTATTCGCAGGGGGGGGGGGATTTTGCAACGAGAACTAGGTGTGGGGAAAACTGTTGGGAGGACATTTCCACGAGGGAATTTTAGGGGGAATTTTCAGAGGAGATTTGTCTATCAAAGTACCAATACCAAAGCACCTATTATCAAATTGGACATACCAAAATAGCCAACATTTATAGGAAAAAGGAGGGAAAAGGGTATACGTTGATACCAAAGGGCGTACGTAGATGCCGCATAGGTCGTCTATAATTGTTCACGTTTCAGTTGCCTCTTTTATTTTATTTTATCTTTTTTAGGGACAGGTAGAAACAGGGCCGTATCCAGGATATTTTTTCGGGGACGGGATTCCGGAAGGGGGGATACACAAAAAAAACTTTAAAAAGACATCAAAAATTTGTTTATATGCATTTTGTTGCGATTCAAAGGGCGGACAATTATTTCGGGACGAGGCTTCCCCCCCCCCCCCCACCTCCTAGATACGGGCTTTGGTAGCAAGCTAAGCAGATATCAATCCACTAAGCTACTGTATGTTACAACTTTTATACTCGACATTAAAGAAAAGAAACTGGAATAAAATAAGCACGTTGCTTTATCTGCAATTATATTTTTGCAGCAATTAAAAAGAATTGTTTTTCCGAGGATAAAAACGAGGTCAAAGAAGCTGTCTAGACATAGAGAGTGCGGATATAATTCTTTGTACATCAAATGTCTGTGGGACCTGTAGACAATGTATAAAAAAGATAATTTGAAGCTAAAACAATGGCTATTCAAAAATCATTCCTAGGCCGATTTATCATTTTTCTAAAACGTCGTTTCTTAAGCCTTCAATTTCACAATCCAAAACAGGCCCAAAAAAGTCAGTCGTCTCGTCACCCCCTCATGATAAATAAAAATGTCAGTCTAATTATCTACTTTTCAAGCTTCGCTCACATTACAATGTGAGGAATGTGAGCTTTGCTCACAGACAATGAAAATGTTACAAGTCAGTTTATTTGAGCTAGTTTGGTAGATATATTCTGCGTAATTAGGGATGCAATAATTTATTTTATTTTTCAAACAGCTAATGGTAACAAACTCGGAGAGACTCAGCTCAATGGCAACCGAAACTCTAAAAAACACAATTTTTATAGCAATTGGTACATCAATAGAATTGTCTTTTAATTCTGATTTTCGAAAGAGGGGATAAACATCCCCAAAAGTAAAGCGATCTTTATCGAAAAACACCCTCAGTGCAGAATTTTGCACTTTTTGCCAGAAGAAAGATCACGGTTGCGTGTCCATTTTTTTCTTCTTTTTTTTTCCAGAGGTGATTGTATCGAATGATTGATCCTAGAAGATTGGGAGAGGGATTATTTAATCGGAAATCAAAAGCTCTAGTGCCCTTTTTAAGCGACTAAAAAGACTGGATGGCAACTAGTCCCCCTCCCATGCCCCATTTTTCCACAAAGTCATCCGATCAAAATTTTTAGATAGTCACTTGATTCAGCATAGTTGAAATGCCTTATAGCTATGCCTTCGGGGATTACATGACCCCCATAGTCAAGGCCGTATCCAAAGGGGGGTTTGAGCCCCCCCCCCCGAAATGTTTGTTTGACTCGTAAAAAACGTATCAAAAATGGATATAAACAAATTTTGTATGCGTTTTTTGAGGTTTTTTGTGTAACCCCCCCAAAAAAAAAATCCTGGGTACGGCCTTGCCTATAGCCCCTGGGGAAAGGACCTTAAGCTATGCAATTTACCCATTGTTCACACATGCTATTTTATTCCGAAATATAAGGAAATTTTGGGGGTATTTTCTGTTGAGTGGGAATTTTCCAAGGGGAGAATTTTCTGTGAGGAGGAAAGTTCCCAGGGGGCTTTTTAGAAATAAATTTGACAGAGGGAGAGGATTTCCTGGCATGGTTTGAAAAACGGTCAGAAATTAAATAAAAAACAAGATTTTTTCTACTGAAAGTAAGGAACAACGTAAAAACTTAAAACGTTTGACTTCTTGTCGCAATTCTTTAAGAAAGACTGCTCAAACACAAGAACCGTTGAATTTGGATGAGATATATTTTTAAAAGGACTTTAAGACTTTAGCGTAAAGAGCAGGGCTTGAGGAAGGGCTAGCCCCCCTCATAAGCGGGATAACTTCTGTTCGCTTTTAATTTTAATGTTTACTCCTTACTTTCAGTTAAAAAAAAGTGTTTTTTATTTAATCAGTTTCAATTTCAGTATTACTTGCGCAAGGAAAAGTTGGTTCAAAACTAATTTGCTCATTTGTATCTTTAGGCATACACAATAAATCTTACCAATAATCTATGTTTAGTTTTGGCCATGAAACTAAAGAAGTCAATACGATTTTTTTGTGAAAATGTAATAAGAATAGCAAAAAAAGTTTTTTCAACTTTAAGTAGGGAGCAAGATCAAAACTTAAAACAAACAGAAATTATTTCGTATATGAGGGTGGTTGCCCCCTCTTCGATACTTCGCTCTTCATGCTAGTTTTTTTTTTTTTTTTTTACTGCTTATTATTGTTCTAATTAAACGGCCCTTGTGTTTCAAGAGTTGTTTTAAAGAATTGGTACAAGAAGTCAAACTTTAACGTATAGTACGAGGCATTGAGGAGGAGGTTGACCCTCCCTCATAGACGTTATTATTTTGTTCGTTTTGATTTTTAATGTTACTCATTACTTTTAGTTGAAAAAACCTTCTTTTAATTTAATTTGTGATTATTTTTCAAATAATGCCACAAAATCTCAAAAATCATATTTTCGAGTTTCGGTTGCTATTGAGCTGTATCACTCGTTACTTACAGTTCGTTACTACAACCTGTTGATATGACGTCAGCTACAGGTATTACTTCAGGCCTTCCTTAAAAATTCCCAATGACATGTTCATCTATGTTACATTAATACAACATCCGAGGGGTATGTTGTCACCGGTATCTTTGAGAATTTGCTCATCAAAAATACAATTATATTCAAGGAATAAAAATAAATAAATGACAATTATTTCAGTAGACAGTTTAAAAAAAAAGTTTTTTAGTTTTTCCTTACTAAGGGGCAAGGTGTGTAGAACTCCAATCTGAAGTTTTCGACTCTGGAGATTATATTGGCACCCTCTTTATGCTTTTTAGCCTTTCAGAACCCGCAAGGCATGGCAGAAAAAAAAATAGAAATAAAAAAGGAGATGTATCTTAACGTCTTGAGTCAATTTGTCATGACAAATTGACTGGTTATCTTAGAATTCACATTATCTGTCATTTAGACCCTCTCTGGGCCAAAATTGATGTTTTGTGGCAAAAAATGGCAGAAAATGTCACTGTCCTATGGCAGAATCTCTATGTTACTGAAGAACCTTGATAAAGCTACAGGAAAAAATATAGAAGACAATGAAAAAGTTTGTAACACTTTGGAACTAAAGGAGGATTTTTTTTTCTTTTTTTTTAGAAGAATTAGTAACAGTACTTAAAAGATAAAAAAAAAATAAGACCCAGGTGCTGATAGTGTGGTAATTGAGTTTTTAAGTATGGTGAGTGTGAATTTCGAAACAGATTACTAATGATCAGTGGCTTTGTTTCGCGGGGGGGGGGGCCGGGGGGCAGGCGCCCCCCCAATAAATTGAAGAAAAAAATATTATATAGCCCATGCCTTTTGACTCTTCGGATGGAGACCCCTCTTAACCCCCCAATAAAAATGCCGGAGCTACGCTCCTGCTGATGATTATGAATATGATTTTTGAAATAGGGGAATACCTAGAAATTTTAGGGAAACTTCATTTAAACTTCTCTATAAGAAAGGTGATAAGAGTGAGTATGGAAATTATAGAGGTATTATCTTGGTTTCTGTAAGAAGCAAGTTACTTAGTATGATGATACTTTTTACACTTAGAGATGTTATAGATAAGGTTTTAAGCGAAGAAAAGTTTGGTTTTAGGAAGGAGGGAGGATGTTTCGACCAAATTTTCAATCTTAGATTAACAATTGAGAAGTGCCTGAGTCATCAGATTCCTCTAGTCCTCAGTTTTATAGATTATGAAGAATCGTTTGATTCAGCCGATAGAATAGCTTTAGCGAAGGTCCTGTCTTTGTATGGTATATCAAATATATATATATTAAAGTGATTAGTACTATGTGCGAAAATAAAGTTTCTGTGGTTAAGGAAGGAAATTAGGTGAGTAGGTGGTTTAATTGAATGAGGAGTTAAGCGAGGACTGCGTTCTATCCCCATTTATGCGGACTGTTTGATGGACTTCGTCCTAAGGAGCACAGCAAAGGCTATGGGGAGCACAGAATTAAATGGACACGTAAAACTCTCCTAGACTTACATTATGTTGATGATTTGAGCGTCCTAGATGAAAATGTTAGTAAAATGAATAACATTTTCGGAGGTTTTGAGAAAGTTCAGTGAAGAGGCGGTATTGGGTAATAAGACGATCGGTCAAGTGAACAGCTTCATTTACCTAGGTCGTATTTATCAAAGACGGTGGGTACAGTGAGGATGTTAAAAATAGAATAGCCAAGGCCTTAGGTGTTTTTCACAATTGAAAAAAAAAGATTGGAATAATAGGAAGATAAGTCTGCAAACCAAGATTAGAATATTGAAAGCTACAGTGGATGACAGTGTTCAAGGATGGTTCTAAAGCTTAGGCATTCCAAAAGACGGAGGAGGATTTGTTAGATTTTTTTCCATAGAAATTGTCTACGGATTGTTTTGAAGTATCCGTCTGACTGACCGTACCTCAGACAGTAAGCTCAACACAAAATGTGGTTCAATCCGACTTTCTAAGGCTATAATGAGAGAAAGGTTAAGAGGGCTATAATGAGAGAAAGGTTAAGAGGGCTATAATGAGAGAAAGGTTAAGAGGGCTATAACAAGTTCTGCGGATGAAGGACGTCAGTTTGCTAAAGATCGGTGTTGTCGACCAATCATCTAGAACCAAACGAATTTTAGGTCTACCCCAAATAGGGTGGGAAGATGTCGTTAGGAAAGATTTAATAAAAATTGGAACTTCTTGGGAGAGTGTAAAGAAGGAAGTTTTGGACAGATTGATGCGGAGGAGGGGTGGGCGTAGGTGTGTTGGCCTCAGGTGGCTTGATGCTGAAATGAGTTGTTAGTAGCAGCAGAAGTAGTAGCATCTTTAAACGAGCCTTAATTGAATATATACATATCTTCTCGAAAACAACTCGCTAATTTTTTCTGAAAACTGGCAAACTAACATGTTCTGGCCAAAAAACGATCTAAATATGCTATGGGATTTTTTTTTCAAGGAGTGATCGTATCGGATCCATGGTCCTACAGATAACGTTGTGACATTACGCGAAATTCCCCTTGAAATAACGGTTCATTTTTTAGAGATTTTTGAGTTATAACAATGGCTAATATTATATTTCAGGAAAAAGGCCACATCTTTCAATATAGCTTGAAAAACTGCACATGATTAGTACAATGGCTCAAATTAGGGGTTTCATACTATCATTCGTGAGAACTGCTCTTTCATATATTTATGCATATATTTCTTTATACATCTTTTCTATACATATGTGTATACTCGTACATTTATTTCTTTATACACCTTTTCTATAGATATATCTATATGTTATCACGAAAGACTGAAATCTAGTGATTGTCAACATTCACCGATGAAAGTCTGAAATAAGGATATTTAACAAATATTTCAGACATACACAAAGCGACTATGTTTTTTTCGACCGGTCAGCTTTGTCAGTCTTATGCAAGGTTTAATGGTGATAGGTTAGGTTCTTAGAAATCTTTGAAATTGGTTATAAACTAGGTTAGAATCTCAAAAACATAAATCTCAGAAATGCTCAACATTCACCATTAGTGCATGGTGAATGTCAACAGACACATAGTCGCTTGGTGTATGTCCGATATATTTGTTAAATATCCTTATTTGGGACTTTCACCGGTGAATGCAGACATTCATCAGATTTCAGTCTTTTACCGTAACTTATACATATTTGTTTATACATCTTTCCTATACATGAATATATATTTCTTTTGTATTTATTTCTTTATGCATCGATAAACATCTTTATCTATTTCTACGAATTTTCAATTAACAAAGAAAAACAGTTTTCACGAGTCTTTTTATTATTATCCTGCATTATCATAAATACTTGGTAGGAATCTCTTGAATAGTATTTGGCTAAAGGCGCCACACTGTATAAGATTGTTTTCAAATTTTTTTTAATATTGGTGATATTTTTTTTTGTTTAAGAAAGTAATTTAAAGAATTATGTTTCGTTAGTATGATTTTAATCTGTGTTTCATTCTTTTATGTATTGTTGTATTGGGAGGTTAATATCTTTGGGTATAACCAAAATGTATCTATGTTATCATTTATTGTAAGGTTATTGCTTTCAGAAGAGAAATGCCACATTTTTGGTTGCAATTTTCTATTGTAGCAGCGTAGGCTCTTTACCATCCCATTGGACTAATTTTTATTTCTTAAATTAGTCGTTAAACTGAGGTCTTTTTTCTTATTTTATTAAAATATTTTTTATCTCTCTGAAAGTAAATTATGGATTTTTTATTTTTTGACAATTTTTTTAATGTAGTTTTTTTTCTTGGCTGGACCCCCCCCCCCCAATGTTGAGAAGATTATTAAGAATTTGAAAGTTGCAAATCCAGCATATATTAATCAAATTTTTGGAAAACTGACCTGTCGTACACGTCTATTTTCTGGGGATGATCACTCCCGGGAATTGATGCAGATGTAAGACGAATATCATGACTCTCTTCGTGATCACTTGTTATGGGGCTTGTATTGTTAGAAGATCCCTCAACTTCTCCCCTACTTTCCAAAGGACTTAGATTTCCCCTACTATCTGACTTAGAATTGGCTTTACAGCTTTCGCCTATAGAATCATCAGCAGAGAGATCAAGAGGTTTTTCTTCAGTTTTTTTCTCGATTTTTGGCGACTCTGGAAGTTTCCTGCGCCCTTTGTCAATAAGACTTTCCCAAAACTTAAACGGGGTATCCTTCTTTTCTTCAGTACTACGAAGAAACGATTCTGATTTCGATTTGCAGTCCATCTTTGTTACTTTTGGTACTGCGGCCGAGTTACTTCTGTTCAATTGGAGTCGACGATCAGCATATTTCAATTCTGTTCTTTTCACGGGAGAGTTTGTTTTATGTTTTTCAAACTTTACAGTCGGTATTACTGCTGTGGGTAGGCTTTTGAGACTAGGTACTGTATTCATAATCGGGGGTACGCTACCGCTTCTATTTCTTTCTGCACTTGTTGGTTTTCGATCAATGCGTGCACTTCTAGATACAAGAGGTGTTGGTGGAATAGTTCCATTATTTCTACTACCACTAGCAATATTTGTCACTCGGCTGTCTTTGGGATTTGTCAAAAATGTCTGCGATGAGCTATCTGTGGTCTTTAAAGAAGCTTGAATTTGAGCATTTACCATATTCCTATCTAAACTTTCCATTGATAAGTTCACACGTTTTCTGTCAAAGATTTCAGTGGCATAAATTGCAGGTTTGGTTTCAGACGGTTGAGTTTTTAGAGGTCGCCGAAGAGTTGCAACGGCTCGGACCGTAAGACCCATGCTTGGTTGACCAGCATTTGAGGACGACGACTCATTGACCTTTCGATTGAACGGCTGACTCAGGTTGGGCGTTGCATTTTCTGACCCTTTTACTGAAAAAGAAAAGTTAAACTATCACACATATAACTGGCACACATGATAAGACATATTCATAAATAAAAACAAAAATCAGACAACAATTACAGAGGACTGGTCTCCAGAAAGGATCCATGGGACGTAAAAGAGGGGGAAGATACATATATTCTAAAAATTATTCTGGTTATTCGGCAAAACCAGACCAATTTCAATGGAAGCTAAACAATTTTAATGGTAGAAAAAAGAAATTGTAATAATCAACAAAATCATACGGAAACCAAATTCTTTTCATAATACTCTTGAAGGTACCAAAAGAGTTGTATTCTCGAACAGAATCAGGAAGGGTATTCTGTATAGCAGGATACACAACCAAAAGATTAATAGCATTCCTACTTTTGGAATAATTCCTGCTGTTGGAATAAACAGAATTTGAATATTCATAGAAGTACAGAGGTGATAATTCAATGAAGATCTATAAAAGTTTTTCAAGATTAAGTAAGGGTTTAGTTACTGAACGATGTGTTTCCTAGATAGTGTTTATAGTTTTATTATAAGTGTTAAAAACTATTTTAAGGAAAGAAGGAAAAGTAGACATCCACACACTTGGGAAATAAAGAACAAATTATGCATTAAACTGTGAAAGAACATTTTCAGAAATGCCCCAGGAAAAATACGTTTAAGCTTATTTAGAATACCAAATCTGATTCTGCAAAGTTACTGCATGCCTTTGTTTTAATGAAATCAATTTGGTACTTGAAAGATAAATTTACGTCAGGATGCTTAAGGAATGCAAATGACCGTTCTTGGGTTTAGTATGAGAGCCTTAGGATGGATGAATTTCTGGTATATGATGAATAACTTGATTTATGCATGAAAAAATAAGAAACCTAGATTTAGAAACATTTAGTGCAAGATAGCCGACATCAAACCGAAGTAAAGCTATTTCGAACAGGTCCACTAAACTCAAATAGATCGAACAAAAAGTCCACAACAATAATACAAGGGTTACCCCTACTGAATGAAAATTAGGCCGTTTACATATACTAGACACAGCACTAGCCATAGAAATGACCTTTGAGGGATTCCATGCTCAACTTTTTGGTTTGAACGGAAAATGGATCAATAAAGTTCAATTTAGCAGATATGTAAACTAAAGTAATCTGTGGAATGAAATGGTCGTAATGCATAGGCATATGCATGATCCATGACAATCCATAAGAATGCATGATACAATCCATGAGAATCAGCTCCAAAAAATTCCAGCTGATTTTTTTCAAAAATATTGTATATCTTATAATTTGTAAATGCTTAAGTTTTATGTGTTAGAACAAAAAAGCTACTCTAGGTTTAGCTTACTCTAGGTCCTGACTTAATCCTCAGCATCTAGATGGGCAAAGAGTAACTTAATAAATTTTCTGGATTGAAACTAGAACACTGGAAATGGCAGAGCTGAAATACTAATCTTCCAAAATTGAATTCTACTCCATCGCCCAAACGCTGTTTTGGTCGTGGGTAAAAGCTTGGTTTTCTAGATCCCATAGCTCTTGAATCTCTGTTTTACTCATCCGATTCACTTCTTTGTAGTAGTAAATGTCGACATCCCACGTTTTGTCCGACTCGTAAAAACATAACAAAAATGCATAAAACAAATTTTTGATGCGCTTATTAAAGATTTTTCTTATGGAAAATTCTCCCCGAAAATAACCCCCCCCCCGCCAACAAAGATCCTGGATGCACCCTTGCCCACCTAGGCTCAGCGGTGAATTCAAGGACTGTCATCTCCTTGACCTGCTAACACCTCGCCATCTATTATATTTATTTTTTGTTTCAAACATCAGCAGACATTGTTTTGCTCTAATGATGCAGTAGATTTTCAAAACGGGTCAGCTTTTAATATAGTTGGTTGTTTAAATTAGTGGTTGATTTTTTGGCTCAAATTTAAGGAATCAAGAATCTTTGTTTGAATTAGCCTTCTCTTTATATTCTAAAACCCTTATTTCGATAGGATTATCCCAGAAAAAAGTGCATCCCTAAAATGAAAATTTAGCATGTAGGGGGAGAGATCTTAAATACCCAAAAAAAAGTACATAATCTTCTAAATTTTCAAGGAGCGGGAGTCTTTTGGACATATCTTACTCTTGGGAGAGTGCCACCATTCCTCCTCCTCAACGTCGCTATAATTTCCTCGACATCGCTCGAATGCTTAGTCCAACTATAATTCTTCAGATGAAGGATCTTATAAGGTATATTGTCAAATCCCTCCGTGTGTGAGTGCTTACAGACAGTCAGAAAATTTGAGCATTAATGTTCTCTTGAAGCTTAACAGCCCCCCTCCCCTTTATGCCATTGACAGGATATATGTTTAAGGTAAATGCATCAGCACGGCAGTATGTCAGGAACAACTTACAAAAAATATTTTCGACAATTTTAAAATGACTAGCTATCTCTGAACTATCGATTGGTAGTATTCTGACGCTTGTGTGCTATAGTTGATGCTTGTTTGGGGTACAAAAGGACCAAAAATGGCTCTTAACTGTAAGATAGTCTGTTTTACTGCTTAAAAAGGCTGTAGGTTAATCTCCATAAGAAACTGTAGTTTATAAAAAAAATGCACGCAAATGAAAATATGATACCCTTTTGGAAAAATTAGTCCTTTTTGTAGTCCATTATAATGACAAAATAAAGAAAAACAATTACCAAATTGTGTTTTACTAAGGTTCTTATTAACCTTTCTGATTTTACTGGGTATGATTAGATGGCGGTAGCTGTTGCTTCCTCAGAGCCCCTTACTCTTTGGCGCATCAATTTAAATGTGAGCGATAGATCGCGTCAGCAAATGATTTTAACAGAAACAGCAAGTTAGCTCTTCTTATCGTTATTTGAGGGATATTTTAGGAACAGCTTATTTAAACCCCCCAATAAGAAAGATGATGTGAGTGAGTGTGGTAATTATATAGCCACTACCTCGATTTCTGTAGGAAGCAAATTAGTTAGCATGAGGATACATTTTAGACTTAGAGATGCTGTGAATAGATTTTTGAGAGAATAAGAGTGGGATTTTAGTAAGGGAAGAGGAAACGTCAGCAAAATATCCGTTCATAAATTAATATCCGTTCAAATTTTCAATCTTAGATTAATAATTGAGAAGCGCCTGAGTTATCAGACCCCTTCAGTCCTCAGGTTTATAGATTATGAAAAAGCATTTGATTCAGCTGATACAAGAACTTTAGCAAAGGTTCCGATCCCTGTATGGCATAGTCGATAAATACATTATAATGATTAATGATATGTACGAGAATAACGTTGCTACGGTTAAGTAGGAATGAGGCTTGTAGGTGGTTTTTTACTGAACCAGAAGTTGTTCAGAGTTGTCTTGAATCCCCATTTATATGAATCATTTTGATAGACTTTGTCCTAAGGAACATGCCAAAGATTATGTAAGTGTATGGAATCAAATAGGAAAGTAAAACTCTCCTAGACTTAGGTTATACTGAATAGTTCAGCGTCATAGATGAAAATATTAGCCAAACGAATCTTTTTTTTGGAAGTTTTGAGAGTTTGGGGTGCAACAATAGTTTTGAATATTATTGCTAATATTCATTAGGGGTCTAATAGTAACGAGAAAATCGATCAAGTCGATAGCTTTGCTTAGCTGTTTAATATTACTCGTAAATGGTAGAAGCAGTGAAGATGTTAACAGTAGAATAGCCAAGGCCCTGGCATTTTTTGACAAATGAAAAAAGTTTGAAACCAAGATTAAAATTTTGGATGCTACAGGGTCCAGTATAGTTCTGAAACGTAGGCACTTAGAAAGACGGTTTGAGGTCTCCCAGAGAAATTGCCAGTGTATTCTTTTGGATACCTGTCAAACTGACTATATTTCGTACAGTTAACTGTAAGAAAAATGTGGTTCTACCCTGCTTGACAGGGCTATTAAATAAAAAAAACAAGTTTTTTAAACTGAAAATAAAGAGCGATATTAAAACTTAAAACGAACTGAAATTATTCTGTATATGAAAGGGGCTGTCTCCTCCTCAACGCCTCGCTCTTTACGCTAAAGTTTTTTTATTATTTAAAAAAATAAAGTTGTGAGACAGAGTCAAACTTTATCGTTAAGAGCAAGGCGTTGAGGAGGGGACCGCCCCTTTCATATACGTAATAATTTCTGTTCGTTTTAAGTTTTAATGTCGCTCCTTACTTTCAGTTTAAAAAACTTGTTTTTTTTATTTACTTTCTGATCGTTTTTTAGTAAGTGCAGCTTTTATTTTGGCTCACCGTCATTGAATAAGTAAACAAAATTTGCATAAAAATTTTACTTTTCTTTTGCTAAATGGCTGTCTCTAAATTTGGTTCTGACGTAATTTACATATTAACTTACGTAACGAACTTCTATATTCGTATATTTTTCTTCTGGCAAAAAATACAAAGTTGCAGATTTTTGCAGATATGAGCTTGATACCTTTGTAATAGGGCTTTCTGATACGCTGAATCTGACGGTGTGATTTTCATTAAAATTCTTTCACTTGTAGGGGATGTTTCCCCCCTCTTTAAAAAATCAGGTAAATTTTCTCAGGCTCGTAGCCTTTGATGAGTAATACTAAACTTAATAAAATTTATGTATTTAGAATCAGCATTATAAGCCCATTCTTTTGATACATTTATTAACATCAAAATTCCGTTTTTAAAAGTTTCGATTACTATTGAGCGGTATCGCTTGTTTTTTTTATTGTTTGATTTATATTACGTATATGTTATTACGTATATGAATGTGGTCTCCCCTTAGTCAATAACACACTCATCACGTTAAAAGTTAAAAAAAAAATTTAATTCACAAACCCCTGAATCACAAAGGTCGTTGAATTAGAAGAAATAGCTCTTTTGAAAGCACTAACAAAAAATGTAGCGTACAGAGCGAGGTATTGACTTGGAGGAGAACCCCCTCATATACGTAATAATTTCTGTTCGTTTTAAGTTCTACTGTTGCTTCTTACTTTCAGTTGAAAAAACTTGTTTTTTTAAGTTAATTTCTGATCGTTTTTTAAATAATGCTTAGAAATCCGGCGCCCCCTTTATAGAAATGTCCCTTACCCCAAAGAAACATCCTCCACGGAAAGATTCTCCCGCGTACGGCCCGCCGCCCGCGGCCCCCCCACCCCAAAAAAATCCTTCCTGAAAATGTCTGTATACTTCCCAATAACCATTACAATATGTAAGCAATGGGCAAAGTTCATAACTTGCAGCCCTTCCCCTGGGAACTTTGGGGGATTAAGTCATCATAAAAGACATATTTATTAAATTTTCGACTGTGCTTAACCAAATGATTATCTCAAAATTTTAATTGGATGACTTTGAGAAAAAATGAGCATGGGAGGGGGCCTAGTTACCCTCCATTTTTTTTTGGTCACTTAAAAAGGGCGCTAGAACTTTTAATTTCCGTTCCAATGAGCCCTCCTAAGATATTCTAGGACCACTGGGTCAATACGATTACCCCTGGGGAAAAGAAAGAAAAAACAAATAAACAAATAAACACGCATCCGTGATCTTTCTTTTGGCAAAAAATGGAAAATTCCAAATTTTTGTAGATATGAGCTTGAAACCCCTACAGTAGGGTTCTCTTATACGCTGAATATGATGGTAGGATTTTCATTAAGGTTCTATAACTTTTAGGGGGTCTTTCCCCCTTTTTTCGAAAATCAGCCAAATTTTCTAAAGCGCGTAACTTTTGATGGGTAAGATCAAAGTTGATGAAAATTATATATTTGAAATCAGAATTAAAATCTGATTCTGTTGATGTATCTATTGGTATCAGAATTCCGTTTTTTAGAGTTTCGGTTACCATTGAGCCGGGTCGCTCCTTACTTACAGTTCGTTACCACGAACTGTTTGATAATGAGAGAAAAATTGAGATGGCTAGGACACATTCTGTGGATGAAGGATGATATATTGCCAAAGATTGTCCATTTAGGCCAACAATCTAGGGTCAAACGAAAAGTAAATCATCTCCAAATGGGGTGGAAAGAGGTCGTAGGAAAAGATTTAAAAGAAAATTGGACTTCTTGGGAGGGCTTAAAGAGAAAAGCTTTTGAATATATTGAGACGGAGAAGGAGCATGTGCAGCAGTATTGGCCTCAGGTGGCTTGGTGCTACAGTGAGTTGTTACTAGTGGTAGTATTATTAGTAGATAGCACTTTTTTGTTGATACAGAATAATGAATTGGCTTAAGTTGTTAATTCACCAATAGTTAAAAAACAAAAGACATTGTTTAGCACCCTGGGTATCACTAGAGTAATATCAACGTTTGTATCACTATGGTAATAAATTGTCGATTACATCACTTTGCACCACCGTGGTAGTGGTTGTTTTTAGATATGTGTAATTTTTCAAGCAAATTGATCTTTTCGACGCGTTAAAATAAAATCAAAATCTTAAGCGTGCAAAGTAATTGTAAAATAAACGTTGTGTTAGTACGTTCTTGGTTAGGACCATCAGATACCACCATATGGTTTCATTTCAGTATAATGTCACTTTTCTAGATATTAGTCTTTTCAGGCACAAGGGGTTGAAAGAAACTTAAACTTGATTTAATTTATAGCTTTTCATGGCAGTTTGGTAGCTTGAAAAGGAGATATCTTACGCTTCCAATATCAGATCTCCTCCCCCTCCCCAAAAAAAGGAAACGAATATTAGCATTTTCAACCACGGTTTGAGAAATTGCACGAGAAAGTTTATGTTGCGATTTTTTCTTTGTTCTGAAACAGGCCATGCCTTTCTCTACACCTTAATTGTTCACTGAATCTAGCCTTGTAACTATTATAGTCGTATCGGCAAAAAGGAGGCATACCCTCCCCCAACGAAACCATCTGAAGGACTCCATTTTCAGGGATAATTAAAACTATAGCCTGGTAATGTGTTCTTTCCGTGTTTTGAAGCCCCCTTTTTCAAAAATCTTAACAATACTCGACAATGCCCCACTTCTAAAGCTTGGACTTGTTTTCTCAGGCATAATATTACAGATTGTGTTAAATATATTATAAGAGTACATTAATGATTCGTATTAATGGAAAATATACCTCTGCCACTCCCTACACTATGAGGCTTGTAGAATGCCGCCAATGATTGGATAAGCTTCATAATTGCTTTAATATTGCCACCAGCTAAGTCGTGAGGGGTTATAGTAGCGACTTTGACCCTTTGTTTTGCTAAATGTGCCAAGATTCTCTCCATATTGATGAGGCATACTGCTTGAGTTTGAGGTCGGTTGTCGAGGCCAAGCAGCGGCTTGGACGCTGCAAAAGGGGCATCAGTTCTATAAACATTCATTACATAAACACTGTTTGTATAAAGGGTTCCTCCAAAATCAAATTGCATTCCAAGCAATAGGCTATTTTTCTCACTGTAAAATGGCTATAATTAATGGTTTTTATAGTTCATTCACCTTGAAAAATAGAATTTTGCTCGAATAGAAAGATATCATATCTAATTGTTGCTAATACATTTTTACTAAATACGTCAGGCATACCCAGCCACACATTAAGATAGATGAGAGTTCCGAACACCAAAGGGTTCTTATACGAAAACGAGTGTACTTCGGGGATGAAATCACCGAATTTTATAGTGTCTGCGAGGCCCTTTATTTTTACCAATGATTTAGTTTCATCATTGTTAGCGTCTTGGTGTTTAGTTAGGTTATAAAATTATGTAGTCGGATCGGTCAGTTCCACAAAAGAAAAAACCTTTTCTTTTTTACCCAGTTTCATAGGTTATTCTAAAATTCTAAATTGACAGTACATCTAAGACAAAAGTAATTATTTTGCAGTGTTTTTTTCTATAAGTGGCACAATTTTGAAAAGATGTATTTTCCTTCATAATCATTATTTTCAATTATCTTTTGGATTCAGTGCAAATTTGAAAAAGTAGTAAAAATTGTTTTCTAACTTCACACTGTCCAATACTTTACCCCCCCCCCCCTAATAGGCAAATATGTAGCCAAAATTATATATTTGTCATCTATTATGTCACTTCTCTTTGTCTTGTCTCACGCTAAGCTGAAAGAAACTAACTTTAAAAACCAGTTCTGCATTGTGTCAATGAATAAACAACTAGAGCGGTAGGGCGTTGATCATACAAGTTCCAATATGTCTTCAAAACACATCAAGGTTATAACTGACTTGAGACTTGAGTTAGAAACACCATGCTTTTGTCACGTAGTTGCTGTCACAGTCGCTGCCGTCTTTGATCTGAAATTAACTTATTTATTTATTTTTCTATAGACCATAGGGTATAGCATATTTCAATGCTTTCTCCATTTTCCCTACATTCATTTTATTTTCATTTGATCTATCATTCAAATAATATCAGTCAGTGATTGGAGGGCAACACCTTCCCCCCGCCACACCCATCATTTCCCCAAACATATCCAATGAAAATTTGGAGATAGCCAATTTGTTCAGCGTAATTGAAAGGTCCAGTAATTATGTCTTAGAAGATTACCTAACTGTCATCTACTGTCTAACTAATAAATAATTAATAATAAATTAATTAATTCTTAAATAATTCTTGCACATGCCCCTCCTCCGCTCTATTAAACTTAAAGCATTTCCACTAATATTCCTAGGTGCGTTTATGGCTTCCTTCCCTAATACACCATCGGTGACTTCGAAAACTATTTTCATAAAAAAAAAATTCCATTCCCCTTCTACATTGTCAAATTTCAGACTCTCCAGCTTAGATTTAAACTTTAGATTAAAATAAATTTTGCGGTAAATGTATAAATTAAAATTATAAATGAAATAGTAAAGAAGAGACAAAGCAAACATGAAAATAATGTGGAGCGTCAAGAAATGGATTCTAAAATTTTAAATAGCTATGTCTTACCTTATATATCAGGTCTTACTTAAAGATTTAAGCGGACTTAACTTAAACAAAATATGGAAACTAGCTTCAAGTCATTGAGGCTAATAAGTAGCTTTCTAAATTTTGGAAAAGATAAAACTTGCTGAAATTTAGGCATTGTAGTGTATAGTGTATCCCTATTCCTGTGACAAGGCCTGAATTGGCTGAACTAACCAACAATTTACGCCCCCACCTAAGATTTGTCTGTGTTTTTTTCAAATAAACTTTTGAATTTGGTCAATTATTGGTGTCCTTGTCACACTGGGGCCTCCCCAAAATTTTACTCTAAATCCACCTTTGCTACTGGCCATAGACACGTTCTTTTTGGATTTAGATTTTGCCTATTACGAATTGCAATTGGTACTAATAAATGTATTAGGTAGACAAAAGAAATGTCAAACAAATAGAAATAAATTCTGATATATGTGATTAATCATGCATAACCAAGATAAGCACTGCTGAACTGCATTGGAAGTTCCAAGCTCAACTTGAGTCAGATCTTTTTGCTAGAATATAAACAAGTAAAACTAAGTATGTAGGGTAGCTTCGACATAAATGGAACTTGCAGTATACTATCAAATATTGCTTACGCAATATGTACATGCATAATTAAATCACATATACCATAACTTATTTGATTTTTCTTTTGTCAACCTAAAATTTTTGTTACTTCCTAGTTAAAATGCATAGTTGGGTATGTACTAGATCAAATGAAAGACTTACAGACAATTTGCACCAGTGTTGCCAATACTTTGTCCTCCTTGAGCTGAGAAAGGTCTTTTATGGCTTTCATTCCTGGCTTTTTCTGCAGTTGCCAGTTCACCCATGCCAAATACGCCTAGAAATATGTTAAAATGTTAGTTTTTAAATAATCCATGGGATTTCTCAAACAGTTCGTGGTAAGGAACTGTAAGTAAGGAGCGACCCGGCTCAATCGTAACCGAAACTCTAGAAAACGGGATTGTTGATACCAATATATCCAGCAAAATAACCAAATTTTACTGTTGATTTCAAATATATAAACTTCATCAAGTTTAGTCCTACCCATCAAAAGTTACGCGCCTGAAAATGTTTTGGCTGATTTTCGAAAAAAGGGGGAAAGACCCCCTAAAAGTTATGGAACCTTAATGAAAATCACACCATCATATTCAGCGTATCCGAGAACCCTACTGTAGAGGTTTCAAGCTCCTATCTACAAAAACGTGGAATTTTGCCTTTTTTGCCAGAAGAAAGATCACGGGTGCGTGTTTTTTTTTTTTTTTTTTTTTTTTTTTTTTTTTTTTTTTTTCACAGGAGATCGTATCGACCCAGTGGTCCCAGAATATCGTGGGAGGGCTCATTGGAACGGAAATTAAAAGTTCTACTGCCCTTTTTAAGAGACCAAAAAAATAGAGGGCAACTAGGCCCCCTCCCACGCTCATTTTTTTCCCAAAGTCACACGATCAAAATTTTGAGATAGCCATTTTGTTCAGCTTTTTCGAAAATATGACAACTATGTCTTTTAGGATGACTTAATCCCCCGAAGTCCCCAGGGGGAGGGCTGAAAGTTATGAACTTTACCCAATGTTAACATATAGTATTGGTTATTGGGAAGTATAAAAACTTTTTCAGGGGGGATTTTTCTGGTAGTGGGGGGGGGGTAGGTCGGGGGTTATGCGGAAGGATCTTTCTATGAAGGAAGTCTTCATGGGGGAAGGGACATTGCTATGAAGGGGGCGCCGGATTTCCCATCATTATTTAAAAAAAGATCAGAAATTATATAAAAAAACAAGTGTTTCAACTGAAAGTAAGCAGCAACATCAAAACTTAAAACGACAGAAAACATTACGTATATGATTGGGTTCACCCCCTAGTCAATACCTCGCTCTTTAAGCCAAAGATTCTTTAGTACTTTCATAAGAGCTATTTATTCTAATTAACTGCATTTGTGATTAAGGGGTCATTTTTAAAGAATTGGAACAAAATTCGAACTTTAGCTTAAAGAGCAAGGTATTGAATAGGGGGCAAACCCTCTAATATACGTAATAGAAATATATGAATATATAGAAGTTCGTTACGTATGTTAATTTGTAAGTTACGTATATTTATTACTAATAAAAACGTTCGTAAATAAAATTAAACAAGTTTCGAGACGGCCATTTAACCAAACAAAAGTAAAATTAATATTCAAATTTTGTTTTAATTATTCCTGTACGGTGAGCCAAAATCAGAACCTGCATTAATTCAAAAACGTTCAAAAATTAAATAAGAAAACAAGTTTTTAACTAAAAGTAAGGAACGACGTTAAAACTTAAAACGAACAGAAATTATTCCGTATATGAAAGGCGCTATCCCCTTCTCAACGCCTCGCTCTTTACGCTAAAGTTTGACTTTCTCACAACTCTACTTTTTTTTAAACAATAAAAAACTTTAGCGTAAAGAGCGAGTCGTTGAGGAGGGGACAGCCCCTTTCATATACGGAATAATTTCTGTTGGTTTTAAGTTTTAACGTCGTTCCTTACTTTCAGTTAAAAAAACTTGTTTTTTCATTTAATTTCTTAAAGAGACTAAATACAAGAGAAAAAAGGTTGAAAAACATAAGCAATAGGCATAAAGGATTATCTGGTCAGGGAAGTTAGAACTATTTCTTTTTGATTTTGTGATAGCAGAGAAGATGCTAAAAATTTAATAATTATTAGATACATTTTAGTCTAAAACAAAATTTCATGTTTTGAACTCTCAACTTGATTCTCAACTCTCAGCTCTTTATGACGTTTTGTTTTTGGTTTTTTCTTATGTAACTATTAAAAAAACTGTTTAAGATCCTTACTTAGGCAGCGCTTTGACCCCCCCCCCCCTTTCGCCCGAAATGTTTCCCCGGCCCGTTAAAACGTAAAAAAAAGTTGATAAGTTTTATATTTTTATAGCCCCCCTCCCCCCAAAAATCAATATTTCATTATTTCCATATAATTTCCGATATTTAGCACACAATTTCCATATTTAGAAAAACTTGATTCACATATTTGAAAAATGTTGTCCACCTTCCCACAAGCAAATTTCTATGCCTGTGCATGGAGCTATGAATCAAAACAAGCTTTGAGTTATTGCAGTTGAAATTTCGAAAGTTACATAGACAATAATTACGTACTGTATATAGTGAACTAGTTTTGTGGAGAAAAAACTGTGCTGGTAGGGAGTTGTGTGCTAGAAAGTGGTGCACGGGTGGATATTTACACAGGCGTCTGTCCTCCGATCGAGCCCTATGTGAATGGTATGCGTTTGGCGTGGGTTTGATTAGTTGACGTATGTATGATTATTATATGACTTAATAAAGTTAATGTTTGGTAAGCTATCAATGAGAACCGTTTTGTATCGACTAAAGAAAGTTTTGTTTAAACAAGCCAACTAAATTAAAAAAATAAACATAATTTTCCCGTAATTTATTCTTAATTTATCATTAACCGAGCGTAAAATAATCTAATATTTTGTAAGTTAGTTAGTTATGTAACCCTTTTTTTTTTAACCGACGAGCCATGACGAGCCGTTTGTTATTTGACGGCTAAATGCCTTGTAGTTTTTCTGTAGCTTATTATTTATGAATAGAGTGATAAAATGTGAAAGCTAAATAAAGGAAAGCAAGCCAATACATAGCAACAACTATGAACGTCCAAAAAAGAAACTATATTTGTAGGAATAGAAGGCATACTTGGGTTTGAGTTGTGTCGGAAGTTGGGGTCTCTCTATCTATCGTCTTTGGTTCGTGTTCCAGCTGAAATCCATGTCGAGCTTCGTAGGTAGGTGGTTGAACACTGTCATATTGCTTATAATTATTGTTGGAGTGGTCATAAGGACCACTATAAATTCCATTTTGAGGAATTTCTTGGAAAGTTGTCCGTGACTGATGAGACGTCATTGAGTAAAAGGGGTTACTATTCTGTTCTGAATACATGTCTACCTGTCCATAATCCTGCAATGAATACTGGGCAGGAACCACTGGCTGTGGGAAATTTTGACTTTCTGGATAGTATCCTGTGCTAAAAGGGTGTTTTGGTAGCTGTAGGGTGTTACTATTACACCTAGAAAAGGAATTAGATGAATTAAAATTCTAGTTATTCGTCAGTCAGTAATTTACCTTAAAAATTTCTAAGGCTTCATTGCCAGCAAAATTGATAATTAAAAATTTTCGGGACGAAGGTAAAATTTTCTGTGGAATTGATCGTTCATAAAGAACAAATGCTTGATTATGGTTCTGGCATTCAACCCTTTTTTAAATAGTTTTTCTTATATATTTTTTTTATTTATAGCCATCTTTTCTCTATATAATTTTAAAAAATTTTAATATTAAATCTTCATAATTTCTTTATTGTATATTTTCTTATACGGTTTTTTCTTAACTGTTTAATTTTGAAGCAGTTTCAAATTTTTTTTTAAACTAATAGATCAGGAAAAGCGTCAAATAGATTTTCGACTGGGGGAAGAATATTTTCCGGGGAGATTACAGAGGGAAATCTTACATAAGGTAAATTTTGCCTCGTCCGCAAGTTCAAAACTCTGGGATACAAAAAGCACAAGTCCACGAATGGGCAGATTGGGAGACGGTCTTAAAATAAAGCATTTTTAGGCCCGAAATTTGATTTCCTTGCAGTTTCGTTAGAATAAGACAAGATATGTATTACAAAAATTACTATTACAAGCCCTGAAGGACCGAATTCAAATTTTGGAAATGAAAGAGGCAGAACAAACAAAAGATCATAAAAAAAAACAAAAAACTTAGAACACTTGCAAAAGCTGTCAAAATTAAAATTATGGGAATGAAAAAAATATTTTTTAATCAATAATTAAAACTGGTAAAAGTTAAAAAGATAAAAAGCAGGACATAAAAAAAAACTGTAAGCAAGTATAAAACTTGGGCAGCTAAGCAAGTATAAAACTTGGGTAGTTCTGTAATAAAAGGCAAAAACGTTTGTTCATATCTAAAGGTACAGTATCGAACGGAGGACAAGGAAGGGACAGGCTGGGACCCAAGGAGGAGAAGGGAATATAGCTTTTTCCAAATTTAGTCGTTTTTTAAGACGGACACCCTTGAAAAATGTTAGCTTTCTGAGTTTAAATACGTAGAACCACGTGACTTCATTTTGAAGTAGAAATCTATGAATTGGTAACAAACGACATTAATCGCCAGATATCAAAGTATCGAAACACTTCAATTTGAAACTCATAAAAGTATGGATAATTTAAAATCGATACTAACATATTGCCTAGTTCAAGTTCAGTTAAAAATATATTTAAATGTTTTCCAAATGAGGTTTGTCCTATCTTTGCAGACCCGAGCGATCTTTGGGCGTAAAACTGTGCTAGCTTCTTAACATGAAAACCTCTATGATTGATCACAAATTACTCTCATGTAATCATATTTACTAAAATTCAACAGTAGTCTTTGGATTATCATAATAATGAAATAGTTGAACATTTTTAGCTGCTCTGATTGAGAGTCTTATAATATTTGGTGGTTATTGACTATAAATTGTATAACAAGAAAATCTATTGGAATTCACTGTAAAATTTTACAGTGATAGTTGGAAAGAGATGGCGTAAAATAAAACACATTTTGCATGGGTAAGGAACTTATTTAGACTAAGGGGCTGGGCCGTAAACCATAAATTTTTGTCAAATCCATCCCAACGACATTTGAATTACTATATTTTTTGCTTCCTTAGTTTACTTCTTAGTCAACTATTTCATCCTCTCTAATGAAAAGGTCAAGACATTGCGTTATAAATAGCAATTTAGGAAAAATAAGAATTTTTTTCTAAAACGACGCATAAACTGTCTGTATTAATATTTCCTCTCAAGGGAAAATAGTGATTTAGGAAGCATAGGATATTTCTTCCTAAAACAATTCTAGTGAGAAGGCCCAAGACATAAGACATAGTGTTATAAACGGCCATTTAGGAAAGCTAAGGATTTTTTCCCAAAAAGTTCAATTTTTCCTAGAGCAATGCATAAAACACTATGCATATCAGTTCCTATGAAGCATATACTGTTCAGTTCATCCCTAAAATCAAAATATTGTGTACTAAATCTTTTGCTATGACCCAGATTACAGCACCACTCCGTTGTTGCAACGTCTTAAGGTCAAACCCACTATTTGGTGATGAGAATTCGTGTCATATATGGAAGTAAAGTTTGATATTGTATGTTATATTTGCAGATCATAAAAAGCCAAAAATTGCATGTTTGGAAATTCACTTGGGACTGAACCATAGTAGAGGGAATATACAGTGTCGACAAAGGCTATACTCTCTGTTAAAATAAAGTGAAACACATTTAAAACCACACAAGATTCATACTCTGGCTTCGCGCATGCGCGATTCTGGTGTACACATCAGGATAAACCTATGAATGTGACGACACGACTCAGAGCCTTGTGACGCGGTATTAAATGTGTTTCATGTTTGGAAAAAGAAGACGCTACAGTTCTACAGTGGACTGAACCAATAGCGAATGCCATCAAACGGAGTGACAGCTTCATTGGAATCTTCTGTGCATTTGTCCTGTCACTTTAGAGTAGTAGCACAGTGAAGTTTCAGCAGAGCGACGTGAAAAAAACGTTCACAGCTGGGTTGACAACAGGCGGTTTTGTACTTAGCTGTTGTTTGTAGTAGTAGTAGTATGACAGTTAAAAGGAATCCATTGAATGATGATTTGTTTTGTCTGAGCTTCGATTATTGCCTACTGAAAACTAGGCAAATCTCTTGAACTATGTTAATTCGCGAATCAACGTATGGTACATGGGTATTATACACGCCGTAGTGTCGTTGATTAAAGTATGTTAATAAATGCTTAGTTTCTCACCGACGTTTTACCTGAATGTTTAAGTTTTTGATAAAATCTTTATGCGCAATCTTTAAAATTTTGAAAAAATTCTGGAAAAAAAATACATGTTAGACAAATTGCAAACAAAACTTCAAGAATTGCTTTCCAAATAGCTTTTTGTTTAAAGGATTAGATAATTTACCATAAAAAATAATTAGATTGCATTCAAACTCTTAATTTTGTGGAACAAAAGTTGGTGTTTGTACAGTAAGAGTTTTTTCCATCAAGTGCTTGTAAGACTTTTTTTTTTGTCTCAAAAAGGCTTTGCGAGAATTCTATTTTTTCCATGTAGAAACATCAGAAAATTTAATTTTGGATTAAGTTAAAGATTTCAGAAGAGGCCATCCAATATTGGTAGAAATAAAACAAAACTAGAAACTTATGTTGTGTATATTAGAGATGGCGCCAGCGTCAAATCCCAGACATACTATTCGAATATGGAAAATATAACAAATTTACCTTTTGATATAGATTTAACAATTATAATATAGAATAAGTGATTAGATTGGTAACAATTTTTGCATTAACTGCTTTATGACCCAATTTTCAAACAGTTCGTGGTAACGAACTGTAAGTAAGGAGCGACCCGGCTCAATGGTAACCGAAATTCTAGAAAACGGTATTTTGATACAAATAGATACATCAAAAGAATTAGATTTTAATGCTGATTTCAAATATATAATTTTCATTAAGTTTAGTCCTACCCATCAAAAGTTACGCGCCTGAGAAAATTTGGCTGATTTTCGAAAAAAGCGGAAAGACCCCCTAAAAGTTATAGAACCTTAATGAAAATCATACCATTATATTCAGCGTATTAGAGAACCCTACTGTTGATGTTTCAAGCTCTTATCTACAAAAATGTGGAATTTTGCATTTTTTGCCAGAAGAAAGATCACGGGTGCGTGTTTATTTATTTGTTTGTTTGTTTTTTCTTTTTCCCAGGGGTGATCGTATCGACCCAGTGGTCCTAGAATATCGTGGGAGGTCTCATTGGAATGGAAATTAAAAGTTCTAGTGCCCTTTTTAAGTGAACAAAAAAATGGAGGGCAACTAGGCCCCCTCCCACGCTCATTTTTTTCCCAAAGTCATCCAATCAAAATTTGAGATAACCATTTTGTTCAGAATGATCGAAAATATTATAATTATGTCTTTTAGGATGACCTTATGCCCCAGGGGGAGGGCTGAAAGTTATGAACTTCAACCAACGTTAACATATAGTATTGGTTATTGGGAAGTATACAGACGTTATCAGGGGAGATTTTTTTCTGGTAGTGGGAGGGAGGTTGGTCGGGGGTTATGTGGGAGGATCTTTCCATGAAGAAAGTTTTAGTGGGGGAAGGGGCATTGTTATGAAGGGGACGCCAGACTTCCCAGCATTATTTAAAAAAATCAGAAATTAAATATAAAAAAACAAGTTTTTCAGCTGCAACAGCAGCAACATCAAAACTTTAAACGAACAGAAAATATTACATATATTATTAGGTTCACGCCTTAGTCAATATCTCGCTCTTCAAGCCAAAGATTTTTTAGTAGGTTCGTAACAGCTATTTATTCTAATTAACGGCCTTTGTGATTAAGGGGTCATTTTTAAAAAATGTGAACAAAATTCGAACTTTAGCTTAAAGAGCAAGGTATTGACTAGGGAGCAAACCACCTAATATGCGTATTAAAAATATATGAATATAGAAGTTCGTTACGTAATTTAATTCGTAAGTTAAGTATATTTATTATTAATAAAAACGTTCGTAAATAAAATTAAACAAGTTTCGAGAAAGCCATTTAACCAAATAAAAGTAAAATTAATATGCAAATTTTGTTTTAATTATTCATGCACGGTAAGACAAAATCAAAACCTGCATTAATTCATAAATGTTCAAAAATTAAATAAAAAAAAACAAGTTATTTTTAACTGAAAGTAAGGAACGACGTTAAAACTTAAAACGAACAGAAATTATTCCGTATATGAAAGGGGCTGTCTCCTCCTCAACGCCTCGGTCTTTACGCTAAAGTTTTTTATTTTTTTAAAAAAAGCTGTGAGACAGAGTCAAACTTTAGCGTAAAGAGCGAGGCGTTGAGGGGGGGACAGCCCCTTTCATATACGGAATAATTTCTGTTCGTTTTAAGTTTTAACGTCGTTCCTTACTTTCAGTTAAAAAAACTTGTTTTTTTTTATTTAATTACAACCAAGACATGAAAAACATGAACAGAAATTTTATTTTAATATTTCAGAGCATATGGTCCAACATATGTTTGAAAAAATGGTAAGCAAAAAGTTTAAGGGTAATTTGTCCTTATTAGGATTTCCAAATAATTGGAAATGCAATTCTAATTTGGAAAAAATTAGAAAATGTTGAAAAAATAATCCGAACTAGATATATTTCAAGCTTCATTTTAGAGAAGAATCACGTTGAAATTTTCCTATTTCAATGTCAAAATTATTTGTTTTTTCTTTTTACTGTTTTTTCCTATTATTTTAATTTTTTTATTTTAGGTGATTTGGGTGTTTTACCCATGGACGACTGGCCCAACTGTTTCCAAATTCTTCGTAACTACTCAGGGAGTTGACATCAAAACCAAAATACAGATCAAGGCCTTAAAGTGCTTCAGTATCATAATTTTTTTTATATCTAGACATATGTTAATAATTATTTGGATAGCCTAATTTCTTATTTAAGATATTTTCTTTCGAAACATTTCGAATCTTTTGTATAGCCAAATCTGTCGAATATTTAGAACCTCTCGTTGTATTAGGCACATATTCTTCAGGGGAAAATCCTCAGGGAGATAATCTGCTGGTCTACTTAATTCTAAGAGCGTGTTCCCGGTCCGAGTCAATAATATTTAATAAAAGTTTAATATTTCGTTTCAGGTAAGACCGAATTAACAGCTGGAACGATCAAAAATTAAATTCGTATTAAATTTTGCATTAATTTTTTGTGAATTTTGTGAAAAAACGGTTAACTAGCTTATTTACTGAATTAACTTCGGTATATTCATCATCAAAGTTGGAAAAAATGGAGACAAATGACCAAAGTCAAGGCAAATAACCAAACTAATGAGTATGAGGAATATGAACCCTTGAGTGTGTTCCAGGTGGAAATTCCAATTTAATTCGTATTTACTTCAAATTTAATACGAATTAACTGCAAACCTGGAACAGTTTATTAACTAAGGCCTTAATATAAATTGTAATTTATTATTAAAACACGAGTAATTTTAATGAGGAATGAGTAAAATATGAAAAATATGAGGTTTGATCCCTTAATACTAATTAATTACTATTAGATTGGTCATTTTCCTCCATGTTTCCCACTTTGATGATGAATGTACAGAAGTTAATTCAGTAAATACGCTAGTTAACCGTATTCACAAAAATTTAATACAAAATTTAATACGAATTTAATTTTCAATCGTTCCAGCTGTTAATTCGCTTTCACCAGGAACGAAATATTAAGTTTTTATTAAATATTATTAACTTTTCGTCGGACCGGGAACACGCCCCTTGTGTAGGCAAAATGGTGGAACTGCAATTGTGCTATAACGGAATTGTAAAGATCCATTTGTGAAAATTTTTATGTGTTATGTTGCGTTTAAAAGTTTCGCCGGAAGAGAGCCACTGTTTAATAAACCATTCCAGGTTCGCAGTCCATTCGTATTAAATTTGCAGTAAATATGAATTAAATTGCATTTTGGACCGGGAATACGCTCTAAGATTCAAATAAGTTGAGGAGTGAGAGGATTCGAATATAGGTAACGATTTGGATACTGAAATTGATGGCATTAAAAAACAAAAGATGAAAATGTTTGATCGATTAAAAAATTCAGACATGGCAAGGTGAAGAAAGATGTAGCTGATTCTTTAGAAATTTATTTTCGGGTTAAAAAAATTGGGAAGAGTCTATTATTCCTAAGGTTGTTTTAAAGAGATGGTTTAAGGCTGCTATTGAACCAAGGGATAATAGTTTGTATCTTTTATATGGAAGCGAGTTAGAAGGAAAGTTTATGAGAAAAGAGGTATTTGATGAACGAATTTGAAACAATAATAATCTAAGAGATAATTGGGGACGTAGAATATGATAAAGTAGGTGTTAAATGAGATTGGAAGTGAGTGTTGTGGTGCAATTAAACAATTTGGGATTCCTCAGAGTGGATCTAGTGTTCATTTAATGTGATTTTTTAATTTGATCCTTTTTATTGTGATTTTTTAAATAGTTTAAGTTACTAAAATATTCATTTATCTGTTAAAAGCTGTTATCATTTTGTTTGTTGCCACACACCTTAAATTCTCTAAAAATGCATTTTTCAATATATTATATACCTACACTTCAGGATCGTGCTGATTATTTTAACTAAAATCATTGTGGAACGAGGGCAATTGTAATATAGTTAAGATTCGGACTGTCGGTTGGCCATAAAATTTTAACCGGTCTATTGGTCAAGTTTAATCCGGCTATGTAAGTTCCTAAATAAGAAAGGGAAACAAATAATCGCATCTTAATAACTTCCAATACCACCATGCCAATAGCACGAATATACACAACAAAATGATGATCAAATAGGCTGTCTCTGGTACCAGTGGAATTTGAAATATCTAAATAACTTCCAATATCACCATGAAAATAGCACGAAAACGCGCAATGGAATGACAAGTTAGGTTGTCTCTGGTTCATTTTGAGTTTAGTAATGAAAAGCCTCAATAGCTTCCAATGTCGCCATGCAAATACCACAAAAATGTAAAACAAAATTGAAAAGTTGGATTGTCTCTGGTACAGTTTGAGCTTGGTAACGAAATATTTTAATAGCTTCCAATGTCACCACGCAAATAGCACAAAAATGCAAAACAGAAAGACAAGTTAGGCTATTTCTGGTAGGCCTACATCTTGAGTTTAGTAATGAAGTATCTCATTAGCTCATTAGCACAAATATATCTCATTAGCACAAAAATGAAAACAGAATGACAAGTTCAAGTGTCTCTGGTACAGTTTGAGTTGGACAATGAAATATTTTAATAACTTCCAATATCACCCTGCATATAGCAAGAATACACACCACAGAATGATAAATTAGTTTGTCTCTGGTACCATTGGAGTTTGAAAAATTTTGTATTATTGAAAAACCTGGAGTTTGAACCTAGCTTGTCATTTTGTTGAGCGTTTTCGTGCTATATGCATGGTGATATTAGAAGTTATTAAGATGTGAGTTTTGTTTATTGCTTTTTTTTCCTTTTCTTCATATGCTTTGTTTAATTTAGCTTAATTCATTTTTTTCCGTTGATAAAGGCTTCTGGACTTGAAATAATAATAGTTCGGATTTGTTTATTATTTAAAGTTTGTTGCTTTTTTTTGGTGTTGTCCACTGCTTTTTAAAATAAACATTATACCCTTTTTCTCTATATTGTCATTTGTTAAATTCTTTTTTTTTTCGTTGCAACGGCCAGTGACTTTTTTCGTAATTGATGTCATGATTCGGCTGAAAAATAATTGGAAAATGTTTCGGCTTTTCAGGCCCCTATTAACACCTCTTAAGGGTTCATATTTTCCCTGAGTAATTTTCATTTTCGAAGCAATCTTAAACGAAATTTAAATGTTACCGTCCAGGATCCAGAACGGTGGGGATGTCCAAAAATCCAGGATCGATTGGGATGGAAACTCCTACTACTCATATTACACTGCCTATGATGTTAAGTTCATCTTTAAAAAAAAAAATAAATAAAAAACAACTTTTACTCAAATGAAGCATAGAGGGACATCAACACTTTTAACGATTAAATAAAAAAACAATTTTTTTAACTGAAAGTAAGGAGCGACATTAAAACTTAGAACGAACAGAAATTATTCCGTATATGAAAGGGGCTGTCCCCTCCTCAACGCCTTGCTCTTTACGCTAAAGTTTTTTTATTGTTTAAAAAAAATAGAGTTGCGAGAAAGTCAAACTTTAGCGTTTGACTTTGCAGGTTTTGAATTAATGCAGGTTTTGATCTTGGCTCAAAGTACATGAATAATTAAAACAAAATTTTCATATTAATTTACTTTTATTTGGTTAAATAGCTTTCTCGAAACTTGTTTCATTTTATTTACAAACGTTTTTATTAGTAATAAATATACGTAACTTACGAATTAACTTACGTAACGAACTTCTATATTCATATATTTTTAATACGTATATTAGGGGGTTCGCCCCCTAGTCAACACCTTGCTCTTTAAGCAAAAGTTCGAATTTTGTTCCAGTTCTTTAAAACTAACTGCTTAATCACAAAGGCCGTTAATTAGAATAAATAGCTCTTATGAAAGTACTAAAAAATCTCTGGCTTAAAGAGTGAGGTATTGACTAGGGGGTGAACCCAATTTTTCTGTTCGTTTAAAGTTTTGATGTTGCTGCTGTTGCAGTTGAAAAACTTGTTTTTTTATATTCAATTTCTGATCTTTTTTTAAATAATGCTGGGAAGTCCGGCGCCCCCTTCATAGCAATGTCCCTTCCCCCATGAAAATTCCTTCATGGAAAGATCCTCCCACATAACCCCCGACCCCCCCCCCCACTACTAGGAAAAATCTCCCCTGAAAACGTCTGTACTGTATGCTTCCCAATAACCAATACTATATGTTAACATTGGGTAAAGTTCATAACTTTCAGCCCTCCTCCCGGTAACTTAGGGGTATTAAGTCATCCTAAAAGACATACTAATAATATTTTCGAACATGCTGAACAAAATGTCTATCTCAAAATTTTGATCAGGTGACTTTGGGAAAAAATGAGCGTGGGAGGGGGCCTAGTTGCCCTCCATTTTTTGGGTCACTTAAAAGGGCACTAGAACTTTTAATTTCCGTTCGAATGATCCCTTCCACGATATTCTAGGACCACTGGGTCGATACGATCACCCCTGGGGGAAAAAAAACAAATAAACACACACCCGTGATCTTTCTTCTGGCAAAAAATGCAAAATTCCACATTTTTGTAGATAAGAGCTTGAAACATCAACAGTAGGGTTCTCTGATACGCGGAATATGACGGTGTGATTTTCATTAAGGTTCTATAGCTTTTAGGGGGTCTTTCCCCCTTTTTTCGAAAATCAGCCAAATTTTCTCAGGCGCGTAACTTTTGATCAGTAGGATTAACCTTGATGAAAATTATATATTTGAAATCAGCATTAATATACGATTCTTTTGATGTATCTATTTGTATCAAAATACCGTTTTCTAGAGTTTCGGTTACCATTGAGCCGGGTCCCAATAACCAATAGGCTACTATATGTTCTGTGTAATTAAAAAATAATGTTGCTCTTGTCATTGGGTAAAGTTCATAACTTTCAGCCCTCCCCCTGGGCGCTTCGAGAGATTAAGTCATCCTAAAAGACATAGTAATAATATTTTCGACCATGCTGAACAAAATGGCTATCTCAAAATTTTGATCGGGTGACTGGAAAAAAGTGAGCGTGGGTGGGGGCTTAGTTTCTCTCCATTTTTTTTGTCACTTAAAAAGGGAACTATAAATATTAATTTTCGTTTAAAGGTGCAATTTCAATTTATTATAGGACAAAGGGTTTGAAACGAATAAACCTGGGAAAAAGCAAACAAACAACAAAACAAACCAAAAAAAAATTTAACACGCATCCGTGATCTTCCTTCTGGCAAAAAATGAAAAAATTCCACGTTTTTGTAGATAGGAGCTTGAAACCTCTACAGTAGAGTTCTTTGATACGCTGAATATGATGGTGTGATTTTCATTGAGTTTCTATAACTTTTAGGGGGTCTCCCCCGCTTTTTCGAAAAGCAGCCAATTTTTCTCAGGCGCGTAAATTTTGACGGGTAAGATTAAACTTGATGAAACTTATATATTTGAAATCAGAATTAAAATCTGATTGTTTTGATGTATTTATTGGTATCAAAATTCAGTTTTTTAGAGTTTCGGTTACCATTGAGCCGGGTCGCTCCTTACTTACAGTTCGTTACCACGAACTGTTTGATTGTTAAATCTAAATCCAAAGGAGACTACCAACTCCTCAGCCCTATTTCTCTTTATGTAAAGTTCAACAAGTAATTAGCTGAATAGAAAGTATTCCTTGCATAAAGGGGGCTGCATCCCCCCTTCATAATCGTCCACTCCTTATGTTAAACTTTTATATTACTTTACTGACGGCACTTATGGGTAAGAAAAATGTTGTTAATGGGTAATGCAACCCATTGATCAATGGTGATCAAGGTGATCAATGGTTTCTCTACAGCTGAAGATTGATTTTGTGTTCCAATTATTTCAGAATGGCTCCTGATACCAAAGGACCGTTTAATTAGAATAATAAGCTTTTTAAAAATTTAAAAACACTTTAGCGTGAATAGCGAGGCAGTGAGGAGGAGGCAATCCCCTCATATACGAAATAATTTCTGTTTGTTTTAAGTTTTAATGTTGCTCCTTACTTTCAGCTGAAAAACTATTTTTAAAAATTTGATTTCTGATAGTTTTTTAATTAATACTGGGAAATCCAGCTCCCCCCCCTTTCCAAGAAAAATTCCCTTCCTCCACGAAAACTCCTCCAAGAAAAAATACTCCCGCGTAAGGAATCCCACTAACCCCCCCCCCCCCCCGAAAATATCATTATCAAACAGTTCGTGGCAACGAACTGTAAGTAAGGAGCGACCCGGCTCAATAGTAACCGAAATTCTAAACAAAGAATTTTTTATACCAATAGATACATCAAAACAATCAGATATCTATGCTGATTTCAAATATATAAGTTTCATCAAGTTTGGTCTTACCCATCAAAAGTTAACCGCCTGAGAAAATTTGCCTTATTTTCGAAAAAAGGGGGATACACCCCCTAAGAGTCATAGAACTTCAATAAAAATCACACCATCAGATTCAGCGTATCAGAGAGAACCCTACTATAAAAGTTTCAAGCTCCTAGCTGCAAAAATGTGGAATTTTGTATTTTTTGCCAGAAGAAATATCACGGATGCGTGTCTATTTATTTTTTTTCCCCCAGGGGTGATGGTTTCAAACCAGTGGTCCTAGAATGTCGTAGGAGGGCTCATTCGAACGGAAATTAAAAATTATAGTGCCCTTTTTAAGTGAACAAAAAAATGAAGGGCAAATAGGCCGCCTCCCACGCTCTTTTTTCCCAAAGTTACCCGATCAAAATTTTGAGATAGCCATTTTGTTTAGTATGGTCGAAAAATAAAATAACTATGTCTTTGAGGATGAATTAATCCCCCACAGTAGAACTTTTCCAAATGTTTGCATATAGTATTGGTTATTGAGAAATATACAGATGTTTTCAGATTTTTTTTTTGGTAGTTGGGGGGTGTAGGGGGTTACGTGAGAGGATCTTTCCATTGAGGAAGTTCTCATGGGGGAAGGGACATTGCTAGGAAGGGGGCGCCGGGTTTCCCAGCATTATTTAAAAAAAACGATCAGTAATTAAATAATAAAAGAAAAAAACAATTTTTTAAAATGAAAGTGAGGAGCAACATCAAAATTTAAAACAAACATAAATTATTACATATGTGATTGGGTTCGCCTCCTAGTCATTACCTTGCTCTTTACGCCAATTTTTTTTTGTAATTTGATCAGAGCTATTTATTCTAATTAACGGCCTTTATGATGAAGGGGTTATTATTAAAGAATTGGAACAAAATTTGAAATTTAACGTAAAGACCGAGGTATTGACTAGGGCGAGAACCCCCTAATATGCATAATAAAAATATACCAATATAGAATTTCGTTACGTAAGTTAATTCGTAAGTTACGTCAGAACACAATTTCGAGAAAGCCATTTAGCCAAAAAAAAGTAAAATTAATATGCAATTTCGTATTAATTATTCATGTACGGTGAGCCAAAATCAAAGCTGCATTAATTAAAAAAACGTTCAGAAATTAAATAAAAAAAAAACACGATTTTACCTGAAAGTAAGGAGGGACATTAAAACTTAAGACGAACAGAAATTATTCCATATATGAAAGGGGCTGTCCCCTCCGCAATGCCTCACTCTTTACGCTAAAGTTTGACTTCCGTAAGCAGAGATTTTATCTGGTAATAGTTTTACTCAGGCGAAGGCGTGGTATTGGTTTGGGGTAGCCCCCTTGCATTTCCTTAGCGCATAGTACCAAGTCAATATTTATATGTTATTATTATTAATTGATAAATGGCTGCCGTGACTTCTGAAAAGTTGTACAAGACAGGGTGCAAAGTTTGCAAAGAGAGCTTCAGCCTCGCAACCAGAGGAACAGTTATTTCCAACACATCTGCTGGGGGTTGTGGTCGCCTCCGTCATAACCGCTGTGAAATTCTTCAGAGTATTGAGAAAGACAGTATTATAATATATCAGTGCTCTGACTGCTGCGAGAAATTTTCTGATAAACCTGCTTCCCCGCAGATCCCGCCTCCTTCAGAGACTCTTGTTGATTCACCAGTTTTAAATTTTTTCCGGCACTGTCTACAGTCAGGAATTTCGTCCGCCTCCTGTATATCTTCGTGTACAAACTTCTATTCTTATGATCATCTTGTTCAAGCTAGAAGCCTCCTAACATCTCTAGTAAACCCCACGCATAAACTCCTTGCACGTCGCGGCCCCTCTGCTATGCAAAGCCTGTCACAGGATATTTTAGACATCCTTATTTCTGAAGATGCAACCCCTCGCTTGCCAAATCTGAAAATCGTTATGACTGCAAGTGATGCGATACCTGCGATAGATACGGATAAAAATGCTCGCTTCAGCCGTGCCATTCAAACCTGGGACCGGCATCTTTTTAGCATAATTGATAAACTTGATTACGTCACAAGTAAGGTAGCAGAGACTCCTGCTTTGGAGAAAGAGTGTTGTGACGCAGTACAGAGTGAGGTTTTGAGCTGTATAAATAAAGAAAAACTCAATGATAAATCCTGGCCTCCGCTGAATAACGAGTCAGAAACAGTGGGTCTTGTAGTAGATTCTCCACCACAAGATTGTAATGATCCCTTAAAGCGTGAAGCTTTTCTGAAATCGTTGGATAGAGCTGATGGTATAGTGCGGATTTCACTTTCTAAGGAATCAGGATCCCAGCAACAGAAATGGGTCATTCATACGAAAAGACAAAACGCCGAAAACTTGAAAGCCTGTTTGAATGAAAAGGTCGGTAAAACTGAGGTTCGCAAATCGAGAACTGTCGGTTTATTACCACGATTGGACTTCCCAATCAACCCAGAGAGTGTATGTGCTTCTAACCATGGTATCGAAGAGATACAGCGCATCGGTGTTTTAAATATCTTGTAAACTTCCATTCGGTGACGGCCAAGTCTCATTATTTGCGTTATGGGATTCACATTGGCTACGAACATTTCAGGCTTACTGAGTATAAGTTTTTACCGCGAATGTGCTACAAATGCGGGTCGCTAGAGCATATATCGTCGGGCTGCTCTAGCGTGGAACGTTGTCTCAAGTGCCTTGGTAGTGGACACTCTCATTCCAGGAACAACCCTTGCCAGAATGAACCTTGTTGCTTCCATTGTGGATCTCATGAGCATACTGGATTTAGCTTTCGCTGCAAACAGTTAACCGAAAAAGTTGTAAAGAATAAAAAATGATTAGTGCAGAGACTATATCTCTGAATCTGAATGGTTTTGGTGATAAACAACATGTATTGCAGTCTATGCTGCGCGATCTGGATATTTTGTGTCTGCAAGAGCATCATCTTCTCGACCACTCTACTAGTCTTCTTTCGAGCCTGTCGCAGCAGTTTAAGTGTTTTATATCTCCAGCTACACCTACAGGTGGACGCCCATCAGGAGGCGTTTGCATTTTTATTCCAGAGAATATTCCAGTTTCAGTGTTTGCCGTTAATCGATATTTTGTTGCTGTTCGAATCCCAGGGATTATTGTTTTTTCGTGCTTTTTACCAACAAATTATCATACTATTTAGTCGGATTTTGATTTCAATTTTGCATGTTTAGAATTATCGCGATGTGTGGCGAAAGTTCCATCGGATTTCCAGTGGCTTATTTGCGGGGATTTTAACTGCAACATTGCTATCTCTGATGTCCGCTCCTCCGCTCTTTTATCTTTGTTTTCGGCTTTTACTATAGTTTCAAAAGATGCGAATTTTACGTATGTCCATAATTCTGGTTGTTCCTCTTATCTAGACCATGTGCTGGTTTCAAATGCAGCGTTTTTACCACAGCCTGTTGATGTTGGGTTGGATATGCCTATTAGTGACCATTTTTACCTTTCTTTTCATTTAAATATTCAAATCCCATCTTTTAAAATTATCCATCGTTCTAGTCAAATTGTAAATAAAATGATCTGGGATCGGGAAAAAATGTGCAATTATCATGAAGAATCAGATGCACTTTTAGCTAAAATAATTGTAAATTATTCTAAGGATGTTGATCAAATTGATATAGATCTATTTTACCTTGAAATTGTTCATAGTTTAAAAGTCGGGGCTAATAAAGCATTTAGAACTGATTCTTTCCGTCGTGGATCTCGTGTTTTAGGTTGGAACCTTAACCCGATTTTAAAGCAAAGCCAAAAGAATGCTTCTCAAGCTTGTTACCTTTGGAATTGCGCGGGAAAACCGCGGTCTGGACCATTTTATGATGGTGTGAAATGAACTAATCGTTATTTTTGGGCCGAGTTGCGTTTGCATAATGAAATGATAAAAGATGAAATTGCATCAAGGATTACTAGTGATAAGAAGGAGCTTTGGAGTTTGTTTAATTCAAGAAGTCGTAATAATAATTGTTCACCATATTCTAATAGTTCTCTGAAACTAGATGATTGGATAACTCATTATAATCAAGTTTTTTCACCCGGTGATGCGGCAGTTGAATCACGGCTTGACTCTTTATTATCGGAAGAAATTTCAAAGCCCCGCCCAAATAGTAAAATATCTGTTTCTGTTGATGATGTAACGGTAGCTATTAAAGCTCTAAAAAGTAAGCAGTCTTTTGATCATGATGGTATACATTCAAACCATATAAAATTGGCATCCCCCAAAGCACTCCTTCTCCTCGCTACTCTTTTTACTACTATTCTTTCTTCTGGAGTTCTTCCAACTAGCTTTTCTCGTGCTACCACTTCACCCCTTTCAAAAAAAGGAGGGAATACGAATCGATGTTCTGATTACAGGCCAATTACTGTTTCGTGCCAGATTAGCAAAGTTTTTGAGTTAGTTTTATTAAAGTATTTGGAGTCTTGTAACCAAGGCCTGAATCAAACTGGGTTCCGTAAGGGTTTAAGCATGGATGTTGCTCATACCCTCCTTTCAAGAATAATATCCTTTTGTAAGCAATGGGATAGAGTTTATACACTTGCGTTAGATTTTGCGGCGGCGTATGATTCAATTATCCATTCTTGGGCTATGACTGCGCTTCTGAAGAATAATGTCCCACTACCAGTAGTGTTGGTTTTAAAAAAGTGGTATGGCTCCTCTTGTATTCGTATTAAGTGGAAGAATCAGTTTAGTGATTATAATGTTAAGTTATGTAGGGGGCTGAGACAAGGAAGCATTATTTCTCCTTTGATTTTCAATATTACTGTTTCGGGGCTGTTTGATCAAATTAAGTTGACTTTTATTTATGGTAAAGGTTATGTTCTGTCGTGGATTGCTTACGCAGATGATTTACTCCTTTTGAGTCGATCGCTTCAGTCACTTCAACAAAATGTATATTTTTTAGCAAAGGTTTTTAGTGAGCATGGACTTCGTTTTAGCCATGAAAAGAGTCAGTTTTTAATTTTTGGTCCTAAGGCTAATGATCTCGTTAATTCAGAAATTTCTGTTCTTATTTATGATAGTATTTTAAAACATTTGGAATATTTTTTATATCTTGGTGTACCTTATGGACCGACTTTAGCTCTATGCCGTGCTTCTATTTCTAAAGCAGTTAAAAGTAGAATAACGTCTAGTTTTGGGGCTGTAATTTGTCTTCGCGATCTTCTTTCTCGGAAATCACTGGCTCGGGTATATAATACAGTCGCTTTGCCTCAGATTTTATTTTTTTAATAGCTTCTACCGTTTTTTATAATTATTAATATTTCGCATGTAAAAAACACATTTTTTAATTTTGCTAAGTCCCTTTTCCGCTTTTCTAAATCTGAATCAAATACTTTTTTAAACAATGTATACAAAATAAAAAACCTTATTGATGTTTTGGAGAAAAATCAAAATAATTTTTTATCCAAATTAAATGTTTTTCTCATAATTTATAGAGAGCTGCGCACGAAGCTTAATTTCTTTTATTTTATTTAATTTTTGAATGAAGTGTTAATTTGTGAACTGTTAATTTATTACCTATTGAATGAAGTGTTAATTTGTGTGGTAATTTTGATTGAAGGCCTTTGCGTATTTGTTGTTATATAGTTTAAGATAATTTTATGGCCTGTTGATTAGCGGTTATTATTTTTATTTATTTCTTTTTTTACTCTTCGTATTCGGAGGAAATAAAAAGTTTGAATTTGAATTTGAATTGAACTCTGTTTAAAAAAAAAAAACACTTTGGCTTAAAAAGCGGGTCATTGAGGAGGGTGCGGCCCTTTTGATATATAGAATAATTTCTGTTCGTCTTAAGTTTTAATGTTGCTCCTTACTTTAAGTTAAAAAAAATGTTTTTTTTTATTTAATACTTCCAAATCGCCAATACTATTTGTATAAAGCCGTAAGCAATGGGCAAAGTTCAAATCTTGCAGTTCTTCCCCCGGAGGCTGTGGGTCATCCTCAAAGAAATAGTTATTAGATCTTTCGACCATGCTGAAGAAAATGGCTGTTTCTAAATTTTGATAGGACAATTTTGGGTAAAAAAGGGGGGTCGAGTGGGAGGGGGCTATCTACCCTTTAATATTTTGGTCACTTAAAAAAGGACACTAAAACTTTTGATTTATGATCAAATGAGCCCTCTGCTAATCTTCTAGGATCACTGGTTCGATACGATCACTCCCTGGGGGAAAAAAACACGCATCCGTGATCTTGGTTCTGGCAAAAATTCAAAATTCCACATTTTTCTTTGTAGAAGCTAGAAACCTCTACAGTAGGGTTCTCTGATATTCTGAATCTCATGATGTGATTATCATTCAAATTACTTATGTCTTGCGGGTATTTCTCCCCTTTTTCAAAAATTAGGCAAATTTTCTCAGGCTCGTAAATTTGATGAGCAACATTAAACTTCTTGAATTTTATATATTTTTAATAAGCATCGAAATTCCATTCTTTTGATCCATCTTTTATTATCAAGGCATATTCACAAACTATTACTTCACAACCGATTTCTTATAATACCATACGTCGTAAGCAACGAGCGTTCAAAAAAAGCTTCACACAAAATGACATCTCAGGGTGTAATAGCCATTCAATGTTTCATGCATTTATTTACTTACCCTTTCATCATGGCTTAGAAAGGGCCTATATTACTTTAATGTTTTGTTGTTTTTTTTTGTTCGTTTTATTTTGTTCAACATTCCCTAATGTTTTCGGTATCACCCAGGATCAAACATTCCCCCTTTCCCAATAATAAATCCTATATGCAAGCTATAGGCAAATTGCGTAATTTACATCCATTGCCATGAGGGCTATGGGGGTCAGGTCATCCCGGAGACAGTTCAGGGAGCTTTTGACTCTTTTGAACAAGATTGCTATTTCAAAATTACAAAGGTACCATAACTTTTAATTTCCAATCGAGTGAGCCCCTTTCGAGAATTTTGCAACCACCTCTTCCATATGAAGTAGGCCTGAAAAAAAATACATTGAAATCTCTGATTGCTCATTTATTTCAAACTTATTCAAGGAATTTCTTCTTCAAATCCTCCTTTTTCTGACTTGCTTCTCGTTGTGGAATCGTATGTACGAGTACATCAGTTTTGTTATCTTGTGAAGAATGCAACTGTAACCAAGTCATCCATTTCAGAACAGAAATAACCCCGTCTAGAATTGACCCATTAAAATTCTTAGAAGGGGGATGAATCTGCACGTTGACAACAAATCAAAGAAAAAACTGTCATATTTATTATTTACTTTCCAATTTAACAAATGATGGCAAAAAAAATCTCCTGCGTGCTGGGGTGGATTCAGGTGGACAGGGGGGAGGGGGGCGTCCAATTTTCTTTTTTTTTGTGACAACAAAACAGAACTTTAAAAAACAAACAATTCCAACAAGTTTGAACATGTTGACAACGTTTGCACGGGGGTTTAGTTGTACAGGAGTTCAGTGCAGGGTGGTTCAGTTACAGGAGTTCAGTTGCTTGGGGTTAAGTTACACGGTGGTTCAGTCACACGCACACCAGTTGAATCAACTTTGAGGGAATGAAAACTGGAAAACAAGTTTTGGATGGCAGAATGCATTGAAAATATCTAATTGTGGTTATATATTTGCATATTAGGGGGGGGGGGTAAAGTATAGCGGGCATGCATGCAAAGTGTGTTAGCTAAAATTATTCTGCATGTTATGAAGTAAGAATTGTTTCATCAGGATTAACCTAACTTCACTTCTTGGGTGTGGTGGCTATAATGCATAAGTACCCATTTTTACTCTAATATTGGTTAATTAATAAAATTATTAATATTGAACTTGTAATTTTGGACAATAATTGGTACTCTTGTCACATTGCAACCCCCCCCCCCCAGAATTTCGCTCTAGATCCAAGTTTGCCTGTGTGTCAAGGTTTATCCACAAACTTTTTTGTGGACACATGGCCTTGTGCATGCAAATGCTATTAAGAAAATGATTGTCTTCTGGTTTGACAATTGCTCTGCTTCAAAGAAGTACGCTTGTTCACACAGAAAACCAAAGATAAAGTACCATCAACTAGGGGAATAACGATATTTGTGAGGGATTTCCCTCTACAATCCTACTTATTCTTAGTTTATATTTTATGTGCATACCCTTTGTTTATTCATATTTATTGTATTGGACTCATAAAAGGATAATTTATTTTCTCTTGTGTTGCTCAAAATTCTTCAGTGTTGCTCAAACTCATTGCAACCGGTTTCTTCAGAAAGGACTATGTCACGTGGCACATAGCTGATAATGATGGGCTATACATTATAACTGTTTATATATCCTACTAATATATTTGCTTACACTTCTCAAATGAAAAATAATGATGATCAATGCATGTCAAATATTGTTTTTGATGTTATTGATTATGATAGAGGTCAAAGGTTTAATGAATTATGTATTAATAGATCAAATCATACACTATTTCATCCATAGGGAAAGACATGTTTCATTTTTTTTATAATTTGGCTTGATTCCCAATTATCAGTCTTCTCAAATCTTTCCCTCCGATTCTTATTTTCTGAAAATCTTTTACTGTACGAAAAATAATTTAGAAATTCTGTCAAAGTAGAAAACAGTATTGGTGATATTTATCTCAAAACCGTAAACTTGGTAATCATGAAATTTATAAAATCGGGATTTTTTACTAGAGCACAATAGCGTTTTGAAGATATTTTGATCGAAAACCGCCTTTTTGTACTTTCATAGAAAATAAGTTGATCGACTAAGACAATTTGACCTCGGAGAATTAAGGGTCAACTGGGTTTTATTTAGATGAATTTATACTGGAATGTTCATAAGTAGAGGAGGGGGTGCCAGTCCCACGAGAACCACGTGGTTTATGGTTTTCTCAGTGAGAATGAAAAAACAGATGAAATTCTCACTTGAAAAACCATGAATTTTGTCACATTTATGAAATTCTCACTTTTAAAACCTTGAATTTTGACAAATTTTTGTGTGTGTTTTTGTTTTTTGAGGTGATAATTTAATAATTGGGACCAAATTCATGGTTTTTAAAGTGAGTATTTCATAAATGTGTCAAAATTCATGGTTTTTAAAGTGAGAATTTCATAAATGTGACAAAATTCATGGTTTTTCAAGTGAGAAAAATTCTGTTTTTTCATTCTCACTGAGAAAACCATAAACCACGTGGTGCTGTCACGAGTCAGAACACCTGTGCTGTCGACCTCAATTCACCTATCGTGAATCACTAATTCCACTTAGAAACAACAAATTAATTTTCCCTTTCTTGACAGATCACTCAATCAATGACATCATCTGTCAGACTTTAAAAATTTTCGCCTAGAAACATTTCTCCAGGAATAGATCCAAAATCATTAATGTCTTTGCCTCGGGAACAGTTCTACTGGTCGAACTCCAAAGGATATTAATAACCCAAGGCCATGGAAACAATTAGGCAAGAAACATCTTAGCGATGAATTGTTTTAGCGCGCGAACAGGTTTCCAAATAATTTGAAATGCATTGACGCAGAGATGCCAATAACAAAGGAACACGCTGAATGTGCGTTTAGGGATTATTTGGGCGAAACCGTTTTAGACAGGTTATGGAACTATTTCGGTGAAACAGATAGAGACATTTTAAAAGAAGATTTTTGAAGAGATTTTGGAGGAGGTTTTGAGTGTGGTCGTTATAATACACAAGTTTCAATTGAACAGTGTTGTGAGGTCCTCTAACCCAACCCCAAAGGTTACGATACCCCAACCACAAACCCCCAGGGACCCACCCGGCCGCAAAGGTTCTCTGGGCTTCCCCAGGGCCACCGGCGCCCCCAAAGACCCACCCAGACCCCCAAAAGCCCTCCCTGTGCTCCAAAGGCCCTCCCTGTGCCCCCAAAGGCCCTCCCTGTGCCCCAAAGGCCCTCCCCCGGCCCCCTCCTCCTCCTCCTCCTCCTCCCACCTCCTCCTCCTCCTCCTCCTCCTCCTCCTCCTCCTCCTCCTCCTCCTCCTCCTCCTCCTCCTCCTCCTCCTCCTCCTCATCCCTCCTCCTCCCTCCTCCTCCCTCCTCCTCCTCCTCCCACCTCCTCCCTCCTCCTCCTCCTCCCCTCCCCCCCCCCATTCCCTCCCCATTTTTTATACTTTTTTGTGCATTGAGACACAGAACGATCCCCTGCCCCCGCCCCTCCCCCTCCAAAGGTCTGATTTCTTCAAAGTTCATTTTGAATTTCTTTCATTGAAATGCAAGAGTTGGAATATTTCAGTAGTGTTTGGTTGTGGTATACCTTGTCACAGTTACATTTTCTTGATTTTTCAAAGTTCATTTTGAATTTCTTTCGTTGAAATGCAAGAGTTGGAATATTTCACTAGTGTGATGTTGTAGTTTACCATGTCACAGTTACATTCCCTTAATTTTTCAAAGTTAATTTTGAATTTATTTCTTTGAAATGCAAGTGTTGGAATATTTCACTAGTGTGATGTTGTAGTTTACCCTGTCACAGTTACATTCCCTTAATTTTTGATAGTCCATTTTGAATTTCTTTCTTTGAAATGCAAGAGTTGGAATATTTCATTAGTGTTTTGTTGCTGTTGACCATGTCACAGTTACATTCCCTTAATTTTTGATAGTCCATTTTGAATTTCTTTCGTTGAAATGCAAGAGTTGGAATATTTCAGTAGTGTTTGGTTGCGGTTTACCTTGTCACACTTAAATTTTCTTGATTTTTCAACGTTCATTTTAAATTTCTTTCATTGAAAAGCATGAATTGGTATATTCCAGTAGTGTTTTGCAGTGGTTTACCTTGTCACAGTTACATTTTCTTGATTTTTGATAGTTAATTTTGGATTTCTTTAGTTGAAATGCATGAGTTAGAATATTTCAGTAGTGTTTTGTTGCGGTTTACCTTGTCACAGTTACATTAACTTAATTTTTCAAAGTTCATTTTGAATTTCTTTCATTGAAATGCAAGAGATGGAATATTTCAATAGTGTTTGGTTGTGGTTTACCATGTCACAGTTACATTCCATTAATTATTCAAAGTTCATTTTGAATTTCTTTCGTTGAAATGCAAGAGTTGGAATATTTCACTAGTGTTTGGTTGCGGTTTACCTTGTCACAGTTACATTTTCTTGATTTTTCAAAGTTCATTTTGAATTTCTTTCATTGAAATGCAAGAGTTGGAATATTTCAGTAGTGTTTGGTTGTGGTTTACCTTGTCACAGTTACATTCCCTTAATTTTTCAAAGTTCATTTTGAATTTCTTTCGTTGAAATGCAAGAGTTGGAGTATTTCAGTAGTGTTTTGTTGAGGTTTACCTTGTCACAGTTACATTTACTTCATTTTTCAAAGTTCATTTTGAATTTCTTTCTTTGAAATGCAAGAGTTGGAATATTTCACTAGTGTTTGGTTGTGGTTTACCATGTCACAGTTACATTTTCCTGATTTTTCAAATTTTATTTTGAATTTCTTTCCTTGAAATGCAAGAGTTGGAATATTTCACTAGTGTTTGGTTGTGGTTTACCATGTCACAGTTACATTTTCCTGATTTTTCAAAGTTTATTTTGAATTTCTTTCATTGAAATGCAAGAGTTGGAATATTTCAGTAGTGTTTGGTTGTGGTTTACCTTGTCACAGTTACATTTTCTTGATTTTTCATAGTTCATTTTGAATTTCTTTCATTGAAATGCAAGAGTTGGAATATTTCAGTAGTGCTATGTTGTTGTTTACCTTTTCACAGTTAAATTTTCTTGATTTTTCAAATTTCATTTTGAATTTATTTCGTTGAAATGAAAGAGTTGGACTATTTCAGTAGTGTTTGGTTGTGGTTTACCTTGTCACAGTTACATTTTCTTGATTATTCAAAGTTCTTTTTGAATTTCATTCGTTGAAATGCAAGAGTTGGAATATTTCAGTAGTGTTTGGTTGTGGTTTACCTTGTCATAGCTACATTTTCATGATTTTTCAAAGTTCATTTTGAAATTCGTTCGTTGAAATGAAAGATTTTAAATATTTCAGTAGTGTTTGGGTGTGGTTTACGTTGTCACAGTTACATTTTCTTGATTCTTCAAAGTTCATTTTGAATTTCTTTCGTTGAAATGCACGAGTTGGAATATTTCAATAGTGTTTGATTGTGGTATACCTTATCATACTTACATTTTCTTGATTTTTAAAATTTCATTTTGAATTTCTGTCGTTGAAATGCAAGAGATGGAATATGTCAGGAGAGTTGGGTTATCGTTTACATTGTCACAGTTAAATTTTCATTATTTTTCAAAGTTTATTTTTAATTTCTTTTTTCGAAATGCAAGAGTTGGAATATTTCAGTAGTGTTTGGTTCTGGTTTACCTTGTCAAAGCTACATTTTCTTGATTTATCAAAGTTCATTTTGAATTTCTATCCTTGAAATTCAAGAGTTGTATTATTTCTGTAGTGTTTGCCTGTGTGTGACCTTGTCACAGTTACATTTTCTTGATTTTTCAAAGTTCAATTGAATTTCTTTCGTTGAAATTCACTAGCTGGAATATTTCAGTAGTGTTTGGTTGTGGGTTACCTTGTCACAGTTACATTTTCTTGATTTTTCAAAGTTCATTTGAATTTCTTTCGTTGAAATGCAAGAGTTGGAATATTTCAGTAGTGTTTGCTTGTGGGTTACCCTGTCACAGTTACATTTTCTTGATTTTTCAAAGTTCATTTTGAATTTCTTTCATTGAAATGCAAGAGTTGGAATATTTCAAAAGTGTTTGGGTGTGGTTTCCATTGTCACAGTTACATTTTCTTGATTTTTCAAAGTTCATTTTGAATTTCTTTCGTTGAAATACAAGAGTTGGAATATTTCAGTAGTGTGTTTGGTTTTGGTTTACCTTGTAAAAGTTACATTTTCTTGATTTTTCAAAGTTCATTTTGAATTTCTTTCGATGAAATGCAAGAGTTGGAATATTTCAGTAGTGTTTGATTGTGGTTTACCTTGTCACATTTACATTTTCTTGATTTTTCAAAGTTCAATTTGTATTTCTTTCGTTGAAAAGCAAGAGGTGGAATATTTCAGTAGTGTTTGCTTGTGGGTTACCTTGTCACAGTTACATTTTCTTGATTTTTCAAAGTTCATTTGAATTTCTTTCGTTGAAATGCAAGAGTTGGAATATTTCAGTAGTGTTTGCTTGTGGGTTACACTGTCACAGTTACATTTTCTTGATTTTTCAAAGTTCATTTTGAATTTCTTTCGTTGAAATGCAAGAGTTTGAATATTTCAAAAGTGTTTGGTTGTGGTTTCCATTATCACAGTTACATTTTCTTGATTTTTCAAAGTTCATTTTTAATTTATTTCGTTGAAATTCAAGAGTTGGAATATTTCAGTAGTGTGTTATTGTAGTTTACCCTGTCATAGTTACATTTTCTTGATTTTTCAAAGTTCATTTTGAATTTCTTTCGTTGAAATGCAAGAGTTGGAATATTTCAGTAGTGTTTGGTCGTGGTTTACCTTGTCACAGTTACATTTTCGTGATTTTTAAAAGTTCATTTGAATTTCTTACGTTTAATTGAAAGATTTGTAATATTTAATTAGTGGTTGGTCGTGGTTTAAATTGTCACAGTTACATTTTATTGATTTTTCAAAGTTCATTTCGAATTTCTTTCATTTAAAAGCAAGAGTTGGAATATTTAAGTAGTGTTTGGTCGTGGTTTAACTTGTCACAGTTACATTTTCTTTATTTTTTAAAGTTCATTTGAATTTCTTTCGTTGATATTCAAGTGTTGGAATATTTCAGTAGTGTTTGGTTGTGGTTTACCTTGTCACAGTTTCATTTTCTTGATTTTTCAAAGTTCATTTTTAATTTCTTTCATTGAAATGCAAGAGTTGGAATATTTCAGTAGTGTTTGATGGTGGTTTACATTGTCACAGTTACATTTTCTTGATTTTTCAAAGATCATTTAGAATTTCTTTCATTGAAAAGCAAGAGTTGGAATATTTCAGTAGTGTT
>NC_142799.1:26078323-26118517 GCF_049724085.1 Artemia sp. Qi Xiang Cuo
GAATCAAGAAAATGTAACTGTGACAAGGTAAACCACAACCAAACACTACTGAAATATTACAACTCTTGAATTTCAACGAAAGAAATAAAATATGAAATTTTAAAAATAAATAAAATTTAACTGTTACAAGTTAAACAAAAACATCACAATACTGAAATATTCCAACTCTTGCATTTCAACGTAAGAAATTCAAAATAAACTATTAAAAATCAGGAAAATGTAAATTTGACAGGGTAAACCGCATCCAAACGCTACTGAAATATTCCAACTCTTGCATTTCAATGAAAGAAATTCAAAATAAACTTTGAAAAATCAGGAAAATGTAACTGTGACATGGTAAACCACAACCAAACACTAGTGAAATATTCCAACTCTTGCTTTTCAATGAAAGAAATTCAAAATAAACTTTGAAAAATCAGGAAAATGTAACTGTGACAAGGTAAACCACAACCAAACACTCGTAAAATATTCCAACTCTTGAATTTAAAATAAATAAATTAAAAATGAACTTTTAAATATTTATGTAATTTAACTGTGACAATGTAAACCGCAACAAAAAACTACTGAAATATTCCAACTCTTGCATTTCAATGAAAGAAATTCAAAATGAACTTTGAAAAATTAAGAGAATGTAACTGTGACAAGGTAAACCACGACCAAACACTACTGAAATATTCCAACTCTTGCATTTCAAAGAAAGAAATTCTAAATGAACTTTGAAAAATTTAGAGAATGTAACTGTGACAAGGTAAACCACGACCAAACACTACTGAAATATTCCAACTCTTGCATTTCAATGAAAGAAATAAAAAATGAACTTTGAAAAATCAAGAAAATGTAACTATGACATGGTAAACCGCACACAAACACTAGTGAAATATTCCAACTCTTGCATTTCAATGAAAGAAATTTAAAATGAACTTTGAAACATCAAGGGACTGTAGCTGTGACATGGTAAACCTCAACCAAACTCTACTGATATATTCCAACTCTTGCGTTTCAACGAAAGAAATTCAAAATGAACTTTGAAAAATTAAGGGAATGTAACTGTGACAAGGTAAACCGCAACCAAACACTACTGAAATATTCCAACTCTTGCATTTCAACGAAAGACATTCAAAATGAACTTTGAGAAATTAAGAAAATGTAACTGTGACAAGGTAAACCACGACCAAACACTACTGAAATATTCCAACTCTTGCATTTCAATGAAAGAAATTCAAAATCAACTTTGAAAAATCAAGATAATGTAACTGTGACAAGGTAAACCGCTACCAAAGACTAGTTAAATAGTCCAACTCTTGCATTTCAACGAAAGAATTTCAAAATGTACTTTGAAAAATTAAGTGTATGTAAGTGTGACAGGGTAAACTACAACATCACACTACTGAAATATTCCAACTCTTGCATTTCAACGAAAGAAATTCAAAATGAACTTTGAAAAATCAAGAAAATGTAACTGTGACAAGGTAAACCACAACCAAACACTACTGAAATATTCCAACTCTTGCATTTCAATGAAAGAAATTCAAAATGAACTTTGAAAAAATCAGACCTTTGGAGGGGGGAGGGGCCGGGGGCAGGGGGTCGTTCTGTGTCTCAATGCACAAAAAAAGTATAAAAAATGGGGAGGGAATGGGGGGGGAGAGGGGAGGAGGAGAAAGAGGGAGGAGGAGGAGGGAGGAGGTGGGAGGAGGTGGTGGGAGGTGGAGGAGGAAGGAGGTGGGAGGAGGAGGAGGAGGGAGGAGGAGGAGGAGGGAGGAGGAGGAGGAGGGAGGAGGAGGTGGGAGGAGGAGGAGGAGGAGGGGGGCCGGGGGAGGGCCTTTGGGGCACAGGGAGGGCCTTTGGGGCACAGGGAGGGCCTTTGGGTGTCTGGGTGCCATTTGGGGACCGGGGGATGGCCTTTGGGACCCCGGTGGTCCTTTGGGAGCTCGATGGGCCTTGGGGGGGCCCGGGGAGGGCCGTTGAGGGTCTGGGGTGGGCCTTTGGAGGCGCCGGTGGCCCTTTGGGAGCTTGGGGGACCTTTGAGTGTCCGGGGGGCAGTTGGGGGCCTGGGGGACATTTGGGGACCGGGGGCGGGCCTTGGGGCGCCCGGGGGACCTTGGCGGACGGGGGGCTTCCTTCGGGGTTGGGGTAGGAGGATTGGAACCCTTTGGGGTTGGGTTAGAGGACCTCACAACACTGTTCAAATGGAACTTGTGTATTATAACGACCACACTCAAAACCTCTTCTAAAACCCTTTCTAAAATCTTCTTTCAAAATGTCTCTAACGGTTTCGCCGAAATAATCCCATAAAATGGATAAAACGGTTTCGCCCAAATAATCCCTAAACGTAATTTCAGCGTGTTCCTTTTGTATGGCATCTGTGCGCTAACGCATTTCAAATTTCTAGGAAACCCTTTCCTACGTTAATCTCTTCATCTCATAAATTTTCCTAGCTAAACTATTAGGGTTTCGTTAGAATATCAATTTACCTCTCCGACTTAAAGCTCCGTGAAGCCGTATTTAAAAATAGAATTTCTATCTCTTTAGACTCCCGCATAATTCCAAGATAACATGTGATGTCAATTATGATTCCTGACACTAAAGATCAATGAAGCCCTATTTGAAAATAGAATATTAATTTTTCTCTCTGTCCTAAAGAACGTTTATCCCTCAGACCTAAGATTAAAGAAGCTTTTATGTTTTCTAATTCTCCCCTTCGTGAATCAATAATTTCCCCTTAGCGATTATGTAAATCAAGTTCTCAGGCCAGGCTAGCCAAACAATCTCATAGCACTCGCGTCAAGCATGTCCATTCTCACTGAGAAAACCATAAAACAGGAACATAAATTGCTGTTGTCATCCTTAAATGTGACAAAATTCCTGTTTTTCAAATTCTCACTGACAAAAACCATGAAAACAGACATAAATGTGAGAAAATTCATGTTTTTCAAATTCTCACTGACAAAAACCATAACACATCCATAATTTGATGTTGACACCCGAGAAAAACATCAAATAAATCGAACAACACACATATCCCTCCATGAAAACAACCATAAATGTGACAAAATACATGGTTTTTCAAGTGAGAAAATTCCTGTTTTTTCATTCTCACTGAGAAAACCATAAACCACGTGGTAATGTTCGGAGTAACACCTCCCTCTCTACTCCTGCCTTAACCTCTATTTCTCCTTTATCTACTTCTACACTAACTAGACTAGGCTCCATTTGAACCTCAGGTTATTCGCTAGAAACGGAGCTATCCTCCATTATTCCTGAAGTTACTACTGGAGTCTCCACTGGAAGCTGGTATACAGATGATGTTGAATCAATTCTCCTATGTCAACGATTCTCCAACTCCAATTCTACAATTCTTGATTCCTCCGATATTGATTTATTTGTTATTACTGGTTGCTCAAGACAATTTTGAACAACCAAAAGTTTAAACACATGGAATGGGTATTTCGGCTCTTCATTTTTTTCTAACTTAGGTTTGACGTTCTGATGCATTTTATTCCTACGCAAGCACAAATTACAGTTCTCGCAATGCTCTCGAACTTTTGCACCCATTCTATCAAATACAAAGATACGGCTCACTCGATCTAATGTCTTCTCCATAGACATTTGACCACCACTGAGTAAGTGATCATGAGCCAGTTTTATTGCCAAATCTACTAGGATACTTGGCAAAACTATTTTATCTGTTCTCGGGTACCCTTGGCCCTTGCCAACGCCTCCTCGCGGATAACAACAAATAACACCTTCCTTCAGAAACAGACCGTCAAAAAATTTCAACAGCTAAGACACACAATTATTATCTGTCACTCCCCCTGGCACGGAACTCTTTTCCACCCTGTCGACTCCTGGCACGGAACTCTTTTCTACCCTGTCGACTATTTTCCTCTCTGCCACGGAACTCTCTACCGCCCTGTCTAATCCTGGCACGGAACTCTTGTCCACCCTGTCGACTATTTTCCGTTCTGGCTCGGAACTCTTTTCCGCTCTGTCGACTTCTTTCACTCTCTTGTCCGCCCTGTCGACCATTTTCCATGGGATGAAACCTGCATAGTTTTTGAGGTTCGGTGATCCACCGCCGACCTCTCTCTTTGTCCATGGGAGCTCAGACCTTCCTGTCCCAGGATCCGCTGAACCTATTAACCGCTCAGACCTTCCTTTGTCAGTATCTTCTGTACCCGTTAACCGCTGGTCCGTCGGTCGACCGTCATCCGCCCCTTCACCAGCCTCATCTCTCTCGACACAACGCCTCATTACGTTGGTTCCTAATAAATTCTCAGTTTATTTGGTCCCTCGTCAACCATAGTTCGCCCCTTCACCAGCCTCCTCTCTCTCGACACAACGCCTCATTACGTCGGTTCCTAATAATAAATTTCTCGTCTCTCTTGATAATATACCTTTCTAGATCAATGCCTTATAAAAAATTCTCAGTTTCTAGTCATAATTTTTTTTCCTAAAATTTCTGCTTAAATTCCTAATATGATCCCTACATCCTGCACTAAAAAAAAATCTACCTATCCCCCTGGTCACGTTTTACGTCAGGCCATTTCTGACGGAGTCCTTCCTTCTGTCCTGTCCAACGAATTTCAGCATCTACGGTTGCTGCAAAAACTCCTGCTTTTCTTCACCAATTTCTTTTGCAATAGCTTCAAAACGCTGCGCTATCTTATACGCTTCAGAGAGGGACTTATAATCATCCTGGTGTTCTAATAAATATCTCTTAATATTTAGTCTCGAGCCTTCAATAAAACAATCCAGGCCTATACGATCAGAAAAACCTACTAATCCACCATACCCAGATCGATATGATTTTGTGGCAATCTCCACCCTCTTATAAAACTGATACACTGTTTCATTGGATGATTGCCTCAATTCAGCAAAATCTTTGAATTTATTTCCTGCTGTGTTTCCTAGTAAATATGCCTGCGTCATTTCTTTTTCAAGTTCCTCTAAATTTATAATATTGGAGGAATCCCTATCCTCAAAAAAATTAAGTAATGATCCTGTTACTCTAAGCGGTACTGCATCTATCACCTGCGAGTCTGACCAGCCTAGCAATGTTTTTACCCTTCTCAATTGGCTAAAAAAAGGTTTTATAAATTTTGCACTTTCAAGAACTGGGATATTTCCCAGGGGATCCATTACTGACCCAATTACTCTGATTCAAATTCTCCTTTTTGCTCTTATCTTCAATAGGTTTATCTGTTATATCATCCTCAGAATTATCCCCCATATTTACGCTACTTCTTTCCGTGGCATTTTCTTTGGCCATTAAATTACCCACAGTAGTCAAAAATTTTACGATTAAAGTGGGATTATAATCCCGACTTGAAGAATCAAAATTCAAAGGGATACTTAAACCTTTACTTCTTATTTCTTTAAAAAAAGGATTAAGCAATATCCTTATCAAATTCAGGATCTGAAGGATCTAAAATTGGAATTGCGCTCATTTTAAACGAGAAAAAAAATATTAGTAAAACAAATTAATTAAGTCAACGCTCTAAAAACAAGGCAAAATTGTTACTAAACCCTCCTAACATATTTCCTACTCGCGTGCGAACTTAAAATGCGTGACTTACTTTCGTAAATTGTCTTTCGACGTTATTCTCTTTTTTTTTTTCAAAAACTGGAATATGTAGCGAGACCCTTAAATTGGAGCGGGAACCGGGAACCTCGAACTGAACTGGAACCTGGAACTGAACCGGAACCTGGAACTGGAGCTGGAACCTTGAACTGAAGCTGGACCCTAGAACTAAAGCTTGGACGTGGAACTGAAGCTGGAGCGTAGAACTGAACTTAGACCTGGAACTGAAGCTGGAACCTGGAACTGAAGTAGATCTGAACTGGAACCTGGAACTGAAGCTGGAACGACGACACTGTAGGTGACGGGCCTCAAAATAAAATGTTAGCTGCAATCTTGTAGGTGACGGGCGTCAAAAGAAAATGTTTACTGCAATCCTCTCCGGCAAAGACCGCTGCACCACTTTGTAAACTTTCTTTGTTCACTTCTCTGTGAATTATCTATTTCTCTGTACAGTGAGACTTCTTCTCTTTAGGGCCTTATGGTAGCGTTGGCCTATTATCTGGGTTCTACCGGTGGAGGATGCCTAGAACCTCTAACCATCACATAGTTTATGTTTAGAGTATAAAACGTTTATTTATACATATAATACAATGAATGTACATATGACGAGGACATATACAGAATTTGAACTGACTTAACTAATCCAAATTGGCACCCACATTCGGATACACATCTGGCCACTTGACAGAACTGATAAGGAGAATTTCTCAGAAGTGGGGTTGTGAATTGTTGACAATCTGGAATATTTGCATTTTAGAAAATGGGTTCATTCCGGGTTCAAGTGACCATGGAAAGAATTACACATACGAATCTCCGACATATATTTAGAATCTTAATTATTGGTTTTAAGCAAGAAAAACCCATTTCCAAAGTTTACATTATGCTGGGTTTTTATCGATTATATGAGAAATAGGAACATTCAGCTTGAAATAATGATTGTTTTCAGCAAAGTGCAAATACTGTTCTGATCTTCAGAAGGCATGGGGGACGTCAACCCCAATCATCTTAGTTTCGGCTTCTTTTGATTTTGACTCGGTTATTTATTGTAATTTTTGTTCGTTTTGGGTTCCATTTATTTATTAATATTTATTTGTTGGTAGTTTTACGCTTGAAAAATTATTTGACTAAACTTCAGCTGATTTTTGGTTTAATTTAGATCTTTGTTTTTCTTTGAGAAACTTATTTCGTGAAAAAAGTTTAATAAATTAATTACCCTTAAAAGCTAGAAAAGAGAGGAGAAAAGCCTACTGGACTCTAGCCTGGATCCTAGAATCAAAACACATTTCCTACAAAAGCTGTTTTTATTTAAATTTACCATATATTTCTATAGCTTTTCAGCCATTATTTGTCAACTATATACGTCTGTAAAGTCGGAAGATGCCTCGTTTTTATTTGTGGTTGTTTGGAAAGCGAATTTTCTACATTTCCCATTTAGCCAAGTAATTTCAAGCTCCAATTAATCTTTTTCGACGGTCGCAACTGATCCCTTCCTCTTTTTTTCAGGGAATGTCTTTTGATTTTTATCAGCCGTAAACTAATATCCAATATAAATTTAAAAGTTAATCTAAACAATAAAATTGTATACACATATTATCGTTGAGAAATTTTCAAACGGAGTGCAAAGCTCCCCTATTGTTTCAAGATTGTGCTTGCTAAGAAATATTGCCTCTAACAGAGCTCTGACCGGAAAGCAATATGAAACGTGATACTATTCCGACTTAGCGTGGAGTATTTTTTGGAAAGAAGAACCTTAGTTTATGTTTCGAGTTCTAAACATGACAATGGAAAGGATAAAACCCAAAAATCGGTATTTAGTTGGTACTTCCGGGAAATCATATTTATTTTTTAATATAATTCATTTTCACTTGGTTTCTTTGCTCAGGCCCGTTCAAAGGGGGACGATGAGGGAAGCTGTCCCGGGAGCCATGGGTGGAGGACCGTGGCTAGGGGACCCTGCAGCTGAAGCTTTTTTATTTATGTTTGAGTCGGGAGAGGTACTTTTGCCCTAGGCCCCACCAACCCTAGGAAACGCCCTGTCTCCTCTTTTGAAATTCTCTGGTATACTTTTCTAGGAGGAGGGGCAGATGTTTTAAAAAAAGAAGCCGAAGTTTCATGGTGAACATTGAGAAGTAAATACTGCTGAACAAGAACAGTAGAAGTATTTTAAATCTAAGGGATTTTCTACATGGGTAGGTGAATGCTCTCCCTTCAAACGCCCTCTTCAATCTCCTCAACTATCCCCAAAAGTTTCAAATTAATACCCAAATCTGTTCCTGATAAACTGCAGATATATAATTTGTTCAACCTGGACGGACATAAAGTCATTTGATTTAGCTTTACATCCCCTCAATATGCCCAGAACACCCTTAACACCCTTAGTCGTTCCTAAGATATTGCATATACACACTTTTCACGACCTGGATCTTTTAAATATCACACCCAACATTCCCTTAAGTTTCAACTTCATACCCTTAGCCATTTTTATCTGTGTTTTTAATTGTGTTTGTTTTTTTTTTGGAAATTTTTATGTATTTTTAGCTGCATGGGCTCCCTGGAGCTTAATGGCCGACCATTCTTACTTATTTGTTCCTTGTTCTGTTTTTCTAATTAATTAGTCAAATCCCCTTGAAAGATTACAAACCATCTGACAACCCAAATGCCATTGTATTCGAAATTATAAAATTTATTAGTAATTTTCAGCCATTTATTTTAGCCTACTATATTTGTTAGTCATTGGATTTACGTGTTAGAGTTGAATTTAAATAATGTATGTACGATTTAAGGTTTAATATTGAGTATTTAAATTCAAACAGCAAGGACTTTAAAAAATAAGTTGAAATTACTTTTGTCATCATAAATCTCTAATGTAGCATACTCACACTCATATATTGGTTTGCTGCTTCCTGGTATTTTACAAAGTAGTAATCCAACCACAATATTTCGTGTCGGTGTGTGCATAGATGAAAGCTTAGAAAGATGGAAAAGTTTATACAATTTATTTTTCATTATTATATAGACTTACAATCATTTTCTCGCTAAATTACTAATAGGTATTTGTTCGCTATGAATTATGTTTCTATGTGCTTTGTAATTTGTTCTGTTGGTGATTTCTTTACTTTTCATAAATTTTTGTGTGCATATACATAATTTCTGAGACCACACTTCTTTCCCATTTACAAAAAATTAAGCAAGAAAAATGGGTTTTAATTTTAATTAATTAAAAAAACGTTTTTCACAAAATAAGTTTTTCAAAGAAAAGTAAAGAACACCATTAAACAAAAAATGAGCAAAAATAAAATCAAATAATCTACCAAGCGTGAAACTGCCACATATCAGCATCGATAAATAAATGAAACCCACAATGAACAGAAATTACAATAATTAACCGAGTCAAACTCAAAACCAGCAGAAATTAACGTAAGTTGGGCGCAAAACCCCTGTGTCTTCCCAAGGCCAGAACAAAATTTGCACTTTACTGAAAAAATATAAATGTTTTTGCTTTTATAACTTTAATAAATCAAATAATATTAACATTTTGATTACTGAATTTCAGTATATGTATATTAAACTGACAATGCACATTCATTTGTATTTTTTCAGTAAAGTGCAAATTTTGTCCTGGCCTGGGAAGGCATAGGGGTTTTGCGTCAAACTTGTTTTCACTTGCGTCAAACTTGTTGTAACTTCTTTTCATTTATTTATCGATGCTGATATGTGGTAGTTTTACGCTTGGTAGACTATTGGTAGACTTGGTAGGCTCATTTTTGTTTAATGGAGTTCTCTACTTTTCATTGAAAAACTTATTTTGTGGAAAAAGTTTTTTTTAATCAATTTCTGTTCGTTTTATATTGACATAGTCTTTTCAGGGAGAAAGAAAATCATACTTTAGATCTTTTCGTTTTTTGAGACTTTATAGTTTGGCCTGCTATTTGTATGCCGGAGAAAAATTTTCAAAAATTTTTAACAACAAACACCCTTTTAAAAATCAGGACACAAATAGTAGTGTTTAATTTAGTTTCATACCTCCTCTAGTTGACCTGAAATGGACAACTTGATAACATTCGCAAAAAAAATCTGTTTACTTTCTTTTATACCTTGAATACACTTGCGCCATTTTGATTTGGTTAAATCTTGAGAGCAGAAGTCGCCCCGAAAGTTTGAACGTAATACCCTCAGTGTCTCTTGGGATACTGCTGAGATGCCTTATTGGGGATTAACATTAACACAGTGCATTTTGATTTAATTTTAAGGAAACATTTAGTTTTTAAACATAATAGGCAAATGGGAGGGTGAGTGTGGGCGGGTGGGAGTGGAAGGGGGATTAGTTGCCCTCCAATCACTTTCGACTATTAAAAAGGGCGTCAGCCCTTTCTATTTTCAAGTGAATGAGCCCTTTTCGAAGCTTCTACGACAAGTTCTTCGATATGTAGAGTCCTAGTATAAATGACAGCAACAACAAACAATAATACATTATACCCACATCGATCTTTACTATAAAAATGTCAAGCCTTCCAATCACTTTCGACTATTAAAAACAGCACTAGGCCTTTCGATTTCCAATCGAATGAGCCCTTTTGGAGAGAACGCTTATATGCCCCTTATATCGCTTCTATAAACACCTTATATGCCCCCAGGGCATAAATTACAACCCTTACCTTAATGTCTGTTAGAGTGGTTGTCCTCCTCTAAGACAGAATTTCCAGAACTTTCAACTACGTTAAACAAAATGGCTATCACAAAATTTTGATTGGACATGTTTGGGGAAATGGTGGGCGTGAGAGGGGCGTTAGTCGCTCTCCAATCACTTTCAACTATTAAAAATGTCCCTAGCCTTTTCAATTTCCAATCAAAAGAGTGCTTTTGAAGTTTCTACGACAAAACTTTCAATAAAAATCTTATATTGCCCCACTGCATAACTTACAACCCTTGTCCTGAGTGCTGGGGGGGGGGGGGTGTCATGCTCAAAGACCTAATTTCCAGAACTTTCTACTACGTTGAACAAAATGGTTATCTGAAAATTTTGATTGTATGTGTTTGTAGGAATGGTGGGCGTGAGAGAGGGGTTAGTTACTACTCCAATCACTTTCAACTATTACAAAGGGCACTAGCCCTCTCAATTTCGAATTGAATGAGCCCCTTTTGAAGTTTTACAACAACTCTATCTATAAAAACCTTATATGCCCCCGGGGCAGAACTTACAATTAATTTTGTTGGGGGAACGACAAAACTTTCAATAAACATCTTATATTGCCCCACTGCATAACTTACAACCCTTGCCCTGAGTGCTGGGGGGGGGGGGGGGTTGTCATTCTTATAGACCAAAATTCCACAAATTTAAACAACGTTGAGCAAAATGGTTAACTGAAAATTTTTATTGGATGTGTTTGGAGGAATGGTGGGCGTGAGAGAGGGGTTAGTTACTACTCCAATTACTTTCGACTATTACAAAGGGCACTAACCCTCTCAATTTCGAATTGAATGAGCCCCTTTTGAAGTTTTACAACAACTCTATCTATAAGAACCTTATAAGCCCCCGGGGCAGAACTTACAACCTTTCCCCTGGGTGGTTTGTCATCCTAAAATAAATAATTTCCTGAACTTTCAACTGTGTTGAACAAAATGGAATGTGTTGGTGGAATTTGTGAGCGTGAGAAGGAGGTTAATTTCACTCCACGCACTATTGACAATAAAGAAGGGCAAATTAAATTTCCAAAAAAGTGAACTCCTTTTGAAAGTTCTAAAACAACTTTTATATAAACTTTAAATAGCCCAAGGGCTTGAATTACAACCCCTGCACTGAGGGCTCTGAAGGGGTTATCATCCTAAAAGACCTAACATCAAGAACTTTCAACTACGTTGAACAAAATGGATATCTCAAAATTTTGACTGGATGTGTTTGGGAAAATCGTTGGCATGAGAGGGACGTTAGTCGCTCTCCAATCACTTTCAACTATAAAAAAAAGGCACTAGCCCTTTTAATTTCCAATTGAATAATCCCTTTTGAAGTTTCTACGCTTTCAATAAAAACCTTATATACCTCTAGGACGTAACTTAGAACCCTTTCCTTTAGGGCTGTGGAGGGGGAGGGGTTTTCATCCTTAAAGACCTAATTTCCAAAACTTTCAACTGTGTTGAATAAATTGGCTATCTAAAATATTGATTGGATTTGTTTGGAGAAAAGATGGGCATGAGAGAGGGGTTAGTTGGCCTCAAATCACTTTCGACTATTAAAAAGAGCACTAGCCCTTTGAATTTCTAATTGAGTGAGCCCATTTTGACGTTTCTACGACAAAATTTGAGTAAAAACCTTATATACCCCCAGGTCATAACTTATAACCCTTGTCCTGAAGACTGTGGGGGGAGTTTCCTGCTCAAAGGTACAACTACCTGAGCTTGGAACTGCGTGGAACAAAATGGCTATCACAAAATCTTTATTGGATATGTTTGGGGGAATGGTGGTCGTAGCAGGGGTGTTATCTGCATTTCAATCACTTTCGACTATACGAAATGGCAATAGCTATTTTAAATTCCAAGTAAATGTGCCCTTTTTGAATTTTCTACGACAAAACGTTATATAAAAACCTTATATGGCCCCTGGGCACAATTTACAACCCTTGACCTTAGGGCTGTGGGGAAGTTGTCATCCTCAAAGAACTAATTTCCAGAACGTAAAACTACGTTGAATAAATGGCTATCTCAAAGTTTTGATTAGATGTGTTTGGGGAAAAGGTGGGTGTGAGATGCGGGTTAGATGCCCTCTAATCACTTTCGACTATTAAAAAGAGCACCAGCCCTTTGAATTTCGAATCGAATGAGCCTTTTTTGAAGTTTCTACGACAACACCTTCTATAAAAAATCGTATATGCCCCCAGGGCATAACTGACATTCCTTGCCCTAAGGGCTGTGGAGGACTGTCCTCAAAAACATAATTTCTATCTGGAAATCAACTACGCTGATTTCGGGAAATGATGGGTGTGGAAGGGGTATTTGTCACCTTCCAATCACTTTCGACTATTAAAAAGGGCACAAGCCACTCCAATTGCCAATTGAATGAGCCCTTTTCGAAGTTTCTACGACAACTTCTTCAATACGAAGTGCCCTGCTTTAAAGGAAAAAATTAATAAATAATACATTGTGCCAACATCTTTCTTATATGCCCCCAGGGTATAACTTAAAACCCTTGCCCTGAGGGTTGTGGGAGAGTGTCCTCCTCTTTACTTAGCCTCGTTTCTTGTCTTGTTCTCGAGTGTCCCCGTTCTTTACTTAGGCAGCGCGATTGCGCTGCCTATGATTTATAGAAAAAATGTCTATATAAACCTTTTATGCCCCCAAGGCATAACTTACAACCCTTGCACTGAGGGCACTGAGGGGGTTATCATCCCGAAAGACCTAATTTCCAGAACGTTAAACTACTTTGAAGAAAATTGATATCTTAAAATTTTAATTGGATGTATTGTGGAAAATGTTAGGCGTGAGAGGGGCGTAAGTCGCTATCCAATCACTTTCAACTATTAAAAAAGGCACTAGCCCTTTCAATTTCCATTTGAATGAGCCCTTTTGAAGTTTCTACAACAACGCTTTAAATAAAAACTTTATATGCCCCCAGGGCATAACTTACAACTCTTGCCCTGAGGGCTGTGGGGGGAGGGGTATTCATCCTTAAAAATCTAATTTCCAAAACTTTTATCTACGTTGAATAAAATGGCTATCTAAAAATTTTGATTGGATGTTTTTGGGGAAAAGGTGGGCGTGAGAGGGGGATTAGTTGCCCTCAAATCACTTTCGACTATTAAAAAGGGTACTAGCTCTTTCAATTTCAAATCGAATGAGCCCTTTTTCAAGTTTCTACGACAAATTTCAATAAAAACCTTATATGCCCCCCGGGCATAGCTTAAAACCCTTGCCCTGAGGGATGTGGGAGAGTGTCCTCCTCAAAAACATATTTTGTATCTGGAAATCAACTACGCTGAACAAAATGGTTGTCTCAAAATTTTGATTGGATGTGTTTGGGGGAATGCTGGACGTGGGAGGGCTAGTTGCCCTCCAATCACTTTCAAGTATTAAAAAAAGGCACTAGAACTCTCAATTTCCAATCGAATGATCCCCTTTTGAAGTTTTTATGACGACCCCTTCTATATGAAGTGCCCTGCTCTTAAGGAAAAAAAAAATAAAAAATAGTACATTGTGCCAACATCGTTCTTATATGCCCTCAGGGCATAACTTAAAACCTTTGCCCCGAGGGTTGTGGGGGAGTGTCCTCCACAAAAACATATTTTCTATCTTCAATTTTCAATCGAATGACCACTTTCCGAAGTTTCTACGACAACTCCTTCGATACGAAGTGCCCGGGTATGGAGGAAAAAAAACACATTGTGCCTACATCGTTCTTTACTTAGGCAGCGCTAGCGCGCTGCCTATGATAAAGCAATGAATAAATAACAACAAAATAAACACTTAGTTAAAAAACACTCCGAAGTTTTTCGGAAAAAAAAACAATTCGCTTTTTGTTTATTGCGTTAAAAACGCCAGTGCATGGAAGTTTTACTTAATATGTGAGTTTGATTCCTACTTATTTATTTATATTTCTTTTATATTCTTTTGTATTTTTTCTCTCTTGGTGTGTTTAGTTTGTTGTATTTCGACGTATGTTATTTTTTAAAAAAGAACATTTTTTTTTATTTTCCTCTTTTTTTCGGTTGAGAAAGGCTCCCGGACGTGGGGCCGAAATATTTAGAGTGTTTTTTAATTAAGGGTTTGTTTTGTTGTTATTTATTCACTGCTTTATTAAAATTAAAACCTGTTTTTCTTGATTAATTTTTTGTGTGTACATGGCTCATGGGCTTTTGAAATATACGATCTATATATCTATCTATATCCTTTATGAACGCTGACGAATAGTTAATCATAGGCAGCGCGCTAGCGCTGCCTAAGTAATGAACGATGTTGGCACAATGTGTTGTTTTTTGGTTCTCCATACCCGGGCACTTCGTATCGAAGGATTTGTCGTAGAAACTTCGAAAAGGGCTCATTCGATTGGAAATTGGAGTGGCTAGTGCCCTTTTTTATAGTCGAAAGTGGTTGGAGGGCAACTAGCCCCGCCCCTCCACACCCATCAGTCCCCAAAACACATCCAATCAAAATTTTGAAATAGGCATTTTGTTCAGCGTAGTTGATTTCCACATAGAAAATATGCTTTTGAGGAGGACACTCCCCCACAACCTTTAGGGCAAGGGTTTTAAGTTATAGTACCCTTTCTAAGAGTCGAAAGGGATTGGAGGTTAACTAGCCCCCCCCCCACGCCCATTATTCCCCCAAATACAGCCAATCAAAATTTCGAGATATCCATTTTGTTCAGCGTAGTTGATTTACAAATAGAAAAACATGTTTTTGAGGAGGACACTCTCCCACAACCCTCAGAGCAAGAGTTTTAAGTTATGCCCTGGGGGCATATAAGGTTTTTATAGAATGCATTGTTGTAGAAACTTCAAAACAGGCTCATTCGATGGGAAATTCAAAGGGCTAGTACCCTTTTTAATAGTCGAAAGTGATTGGAGGGCAATTAGCACCCCCAACGCCCATCATTCCCCCAAATACATCCAATCAAAATTTTGAGATGGCCATTTTGTTCAGCGTAGTTGATTGCCCAATAAAAATCGTATTTTTGAGAAGAACGCTTCCCTACAGTCTTCACAGCACGGGTTTTAAGTTACGGCCTTGGGTCATATAAGGTTTTTAAACAAGGCGTTGTCGTAAAACCTTCAAAAAAGGCTCATTCAATTGAAAATTCATAGGGCTAGAGCCCTTTTTTATAGTCGAAAGTGATTGGAGGGCAACTAGCCCCCCCTATGCCCTTCATTCCCACAAACACATCCAATAAAAATTTTGAGATAGCCATTTTGTTCAGCGTAATTGATTTCCAGATAGAAAATATATTTTTGAGGAGGATACTCCCCACATCCCTCGGGGCAAGGCTTTTAAGTTATGCCCTGGGGGTATATAAGGTTTTTAAAGAAGGTGTTGTCGTAGAAACTTCAATAAAAGCTCATTCGACTTGACGTTCAATGGGCTAATGCCTTTTTTAATTGTCGAAAGTGATTGGAGGGCAACTAACCCCCCCCACACCCATCATTCCCCCAAACACATCCAATAAAAATTTGAGATAGCCATTTTGTTCAGGGTAGTTGATTTCCAGATAGAAAACATATTTTTGAGGAGGACACTCCCCCACAACCCTCAGGGCAAGGATTATAACTTATGCTCTGGGGGCATATAAAGTCTTTATTGAAATCTTTGTCGTAGAAACTTGAAAAAGGGCTCATTCGATTTGAAATTCAAAGGACTAGTACCCTTTTTAACAGTCCTTTTTAAAGTGATTTGAGGGCAATTAACCTCCCTCTCACGCCCACCTTTTCCCCAAACACATCCAATCAAAATCTTTAGATAACCATTTTATTCAACGTAGTTGAAAGTTTTAGAAATTTTGTCTTTGATGATTAAAACTCATCCCCCCCCACAGTACTCCGGGCTAAGGTCGCAGGTGGTGTTCTGGGGCATATAAGGTTTTTTTTAAAACCTCTTTATAGAAACGATAACGTCGCTCAGTCAATAGGAAATTGTATAGCTCATTGCGAGTTTTGTTAGCTAAAAGTGTTTGGATAGCCACTAACGCCGCTCTGATTCTCGACATTTCCCCAAGCACAGCGAATTAAGATGCTGAGATTTTCATTTTGCTGAACGTAGTTGAAAGTTTTGGAAATTTTGTCTTTTAGGAGGAGCCCTCAGCGCAAGGGTTGTAAGTTATGCCCTGGGGGCATATATAGTTTTTATTGAAAGCGTTGTCGTAGAAACTTGAAAAGGGCTCATTCGATGGGAAACTCAACGAACTAGAGCCATTTTCAATAGTCAATCGTGCTGAGAGGAAAACTAGCCCCCCCCACGCCCCTACTTCCTCCAACCTTATCCCAGCCCAATTTTGATCTTGCTCTGTTGGTCAGTGGAATGTATATCTAGATAGAAAATTAGTTTTTGAGGCGGACACTCCCCCACAACCCTCAGGGCAAGGATTATAAGTTATGCCTTGGGCGCATATAAGGTTTTTATAGAAGGAGTCGTCGTAGAAACTTCGAAAAGGGCTCATTCGATTGGAAATTTGAGTGGATAGTGCCTTTTTTAATAGTCGAAAGTGATTGGAGGGCAACTTGCCCCCCCACGCCTCTCCTTTCCTCCAACACATCCACTCAACATTTTGACATTGCCATTGTCTTCGACGGAGTGGTGTGGACAAGAGAGAATGTGTTTTTGAGGAGGTGAATTCCCCACTACCTTCAGAGCTAGAGTTTTAAGCTATGCCCGTGGGGCATATAAGGCTTTTAATGAAGGCTTTGTCATAGGAACTTCAAAACAGGTTCATTCGATTGGAAATTCAAAGGGCTTGTACCCTTTTCAATAGTCGACAGTGATTGGAAGACAACTAGCCCCCCCCCCCCCCAAGCCCATCATTCCGCCAAACACATCCAATCAAAATTTTAAGATAGCCATTTTGTTCAGCGTAGTTGCTTTCCAAACCCCTATGCCTTCCCAAGGCCAGAACAAAATTTGCACTTTACTGAAAAAATACAAATGAATGTGCATTGTCAGATTAATATACAAATACTGATATTTAGTAATCAAAATGTTAAAATTATTTGATTTATTAAAGTTATAAAAGTAAAAACATTGATATTTTTTTCAGTAAAGTGCAAATTATGTTCTGGCCTTGGGAAGGCATAGGGGTTTTGAGCCCTACTCATGTTAGTTTCTGCTCGTTTTGAGTTTGACTCGATTATTTATTGTAATTTCTGTTCGTTTTGGGTTTCATTTATTTATCGATGCTGATTTGTGGTAGTTTCGAGCTTGGTAGATCATTTGATTTCATTTTTGCTCATTTTTTGTTTAATTGAGTTCTTTACTTTTCTTTGAAAACTTATTTTGTGAAAAAAGTGTTTTTAATTAATTTTAAAATAAGACTACTTGTCATGCCTTGCTGCAAAGTTCGATCCCAGATGTTCTATATTCAAAGTACTGGTAATTGTACTTTCAACTAAAATCGCTGCTAAGTTATTTAGATTGTGTGTGGAGTTTTTGTTTATCTTAATTGATTCTTAATATTTAGTTTCGAAATGCCTCTTTTAGCTACTGCCACTATGATTTGTTACTTGAACGAAATCTTAATTCTATTGACCTGTATTATATTGAATTAAGTTTAAATAATCTTTTGTATGTGGACATTTTTTGAGTTGGGACTCGAAAGACCTGTCTAGTTTGAAATGTATTATATTTATATTATAATTATATTAATTATGTTTAATATAATTTCATATGCTACTCTTCACACAAAATTTTAAGCCTGCCTTCCTTGTCTGATTAAATAAAAAAAAATATTCAACTGAAACTAAGGAGCAACATTAAAACGAACAGAAATTTTTTCCATGCATGGGGGCTGGATCGCTGGCGTTTGCCACCTCCCGGAAAATACCCCCCCCTCTTTGGAAAATAACCCGGAACCCGCGTTTCCGGGGGGGGGGGGGTATTTTCCGGGGGGTATTTTCCTGGGGGATATTTACCAGGGGGGTATTTTCCGGGGGATGTTTTTCGTGGGGGGGGGGCATTTTCCGTGGGCTTTTTTCCGGGGGTAAACGCCTAGAACCTGGGGGATGATCCTTTTCCATCAAGTGCGAAATAGTTCCTGGTTGTTTTAAGTTAAAATGTTGCTCCTTACTTTCAGTTGAAAAACTTATTTTTTCAACATTCTTTAAATCATGGCAGGAAATCCCTTCATTCCCCCGTTTAAATGTTTTCCCTTGGGAAATTCCCCTGGAAACTTTCCTCCCTACAGACAATTCTCCCCGTGGAGAATAACTGCGTCCCAAATTGCGTGGTTTAGGCTACAGCCGATTCCTCAGGGACTGTGGGGGGGGGGGGGTAAAATCATCTCCAAATGCTTATTTATTAGACTTTTCAAGTATTCTGAATCAAACGGCTATGTGGAAATTTTAATCGGATGTTTTTGGGGAAAAGGGGCTGTAGGTGGGGGGCTAGTTGCCCTCCAATATTTTCGATCACTGAAAATGGGAACTAGAACTTTAAATTTCCCTTCGACTAAGCCCTCTCCCGATCTTCTTGGACCATTGATTGGATATAAACACCCCTGAAAAAAAAAAATAAACACGCATTCGTGATTTTTCTTTTGACAACAAAATTCCATATTTTCGTAGTTTTTTCGTTTAGGGACCAAATATAGGGAATCATGTTTGAGGGGATATCCTGATACTATTTTTACGATTTGCAATTATTATATGGTGTTTGTTGGTTAAAATTTGAACCTTGGTGTGTTTCTTTTTTGTCGTTTTGTTCTTCTTTTTCTTTTTTCCTCTTTTGATTTTTACTATCTAAAGTTGTATTTTGTTCTTGAGTGTTGGTTTGTAGATTGTATTATGTGTTGCTATGTCCCACAGGCTTTTTGCAATAAATCTTATCTTATCTTTCGTAGATATGAGCTTAAAACCTCTAAAGTAAAGTTCATTAAGATAGCTTGACTTTTTGGGGGTGTTATTATACTTTATAGGTGACATTAAACTTTATGATTTTTAAATATCAGGAATCATCATAAAAAACCCCTTTCGAGAGTTGAAAGTGATTGAAGAGCAGCCTGTTCCATACCCAAGGCCGTATCCAATGGGGCGGGGGGGGGGTCCGTTTTTGAACTCCCACCCTCCAAATTTTTGTTTGACTCCACATAACAAAAATGCATACAAATAAATTTTTGATCCGTTTTTCAAAGTTTTATTTTGTGTACCCCCCCCCCCACCTAACAAAAATCCTGAATATACTCTTGCCTATCTGAGAAAAACTTCGAGATAGCTTTTTTGTTTTAAATGGTCAAAACTTCCAATAACTATTCCTTCAAGGATTATACAACCCCCCCCCCCCACAGCCCTTGGTGCAAGGGGTGTGAATTATGTAAGTATCCAGCTGTTTATATAGTAATTTTATTTTTTTGAAAGAATTATTCATTTTCCATGGGCGGAAGCAAGCCTGCGAAAAGTTTTTTATTTGGGGGGGGGGGGGGCTGGTTAAGATGTGAACAAAGGCTTTTCTAATAGAGTTATCATATGTACCAAAAGTGGCACCCTTTGTTTATATTTGTCTCCAATGAATGGCAAATGCGCCTTCTTGTTGACGAGCCAGTATCCAGAGGGGGATAGGTTTAAACCCCCCTTAAATGCTTGTCCAAAGCATAAAAACTTAACAAAACGCATATAAAAAACATTTGATGCGTTTTTTAAGTTTTTTATAGCCCCCTATAAAAAAAAGACCGTCCCTCCGAACAAAAATCCTGGATACGGCCCTGCTTTAGGACACTCGTGAGCTGGATATCAATCATAGATTTCCTTTAATTGCAGGCGCAGGATGTTTAAATGGAAAGTGTCCACATTAGGTGGCGGAAAGAAGCTAAAATCATCAAGCAATCAAAAGCTGAACAACATGACGTTGGATGACAGGAAGCAGTTTGGTGAGGAAGAGACTTTGGCGACCCAGGAAGTTTCGGGGTGAGTGTGAAAAATAATATTCTTTGATTTTTCTCACGAATCCTATCGGAAATAAGACAAAATGTGCAAACACTCATGTCTGTATTGTACAGTCAAGGGGGTAAAGACTGTGGACGTTTATGTTGTTAAACAATAATTGTATTGTGATATAATAAATAGTATATTTAGATCGCTAAATAGTTAGTATATCACCAATTAAAATCAAACCTTTTTTTGGCTAATCTTGAATATAACGCTATTTGTGCTGTGGATCATCATTCCTGCTTTCGTTTTTTTTTTCTTGTGCTCAGTAGTTCGTAGCTCGGTGGCGGTAATGAATGAAAAATTGAAATCTCGTGCGATATGAGGATCGAAAACGTAGAAGATTAGTTGATCTGGAATCTGCGAAATTTCCAGCATGTTTTCTTGGAACAAATGTGACTTTTTTTTTCTAGCCAAGTAAATGAAATAAGTTAAAATAACAAAATGAAGCTGTCCCAGATCCAAAAGTATGCTTCTTAGGGATCATGTAATGTTAGACACGTTTCGTCTACCCAAGACTCAATGTTGAAAAATCTCTGTATCTCTAAGATTTAAGCGAAATAATTTTGAAATGTCAATTTGGGTTGATGACACGGTTCATCAACCCAACACTCAATGTTGAAAAATCCGTGTATCTCTGAGATTAGGCGAAATAGTTTGGGGAAGGTCAGTCTGGAAAAACAAAATCTACAAAATTGTTATCTGAATTTTTTTTATCTTGGTTGAATTATCCAAATTTTCTTTTGCGCAAAGAGTAAATCATGGGCCCAGAATTAGAGTTAAAACAGTCCTGCTATGATTAGGCTCACAGGCAGGGGGAAGAAAGAGGTGTGTTTTCTGAAATCTTACCATTTTCACATCTCCAATACGGAGTTCTAAGATGTCAAAAAAGCCATACAGAAAGTAAGAGCTAGTGTCCTATTAGTGCATTTAATGTGTCCAGACAGAATCTTATTTTTGTGGGGAGGGAGGTACCTAAATTCCGAGGGTGTGCTCATTTTCAGAAATCATGTGCACTAGGTAGTGCGTGCCAAGTGTGGCGAAAGTGGGCCAATTGTGGCAGAAACTATGCCAAGCGTTGTGGAACTGTGTGGCACACTTTGTGCTCTGCGATATACACCCGGAGACGGGAATTGGGCAACCCCTCACTAAATCCTTGTTATCAGGACACATACCCAAAAGGATAGCGGGATCCCGACTGAACAGAGTGAGAATTCAGAAAATCAGAGTTTGGCTCCTAATATGCTTTTTAGGAGTCAGTCCCCACCCGATCTCTGCAGGGGATTTAAAGGAGATACCTAAATTCTTGTCAGTAAGACATCTAAAAGAACAAGTTGGTATATACAAACCGAACTTAGAGGATAATAAAAGTAATTGTACGACTTGTACTTTTTTGGAGGTGAGAGGAGGCTCCGTACTTCATTTCACCTGTGTAGGAGGTGAGAGGACTCTTAAACAGAATATAGACCAAATGGGGCTATCAAATATCAATCAAACTTCGTGGAAAGCAAGCGCAGGGGCCTTGAGGGGCCTATTGGGTCTGCCGTAAAAATTATTTTTTTGCCGGGGAAATACCGAAGGAGGTCTAGTAATTCATCTCGTGAAGATACCTACCAGAAAAGCTGGTAAAGTCTCAACCAGACTTTGTGGGAAGTAATTGCAAGTATTGTATTATAACTTTTGGGTATAATGGGCCCGGCCCGACGCTTTTGGTGGAGGAAAGTGGAATGTTCCATAAATTCCTGTCATCAACAGATGTAGAAGAAGGGCGTATTGTTAAAGCATTATCTAGGACACTTAAATCCGATAGCCTCTTCTGCTATAGATCTTCTAGTAACAACGATTTTGGGACCCTTTGGCTCCCAACCCTAAAAAAGCATAAGAGTACACTTACTCTAAAATCCCACCACGTGCAGTTGAGATCTAACAAGAGCTCATAATTGATGTTGATTGTACCCACTGAGACCTTTTTGGTTTGAAAGGTTCCTAAATTCCTGTCTCCATAGGATATTGAACAAATGTCTTTCTCAAATCCTTCAACAGCTTAATTGAAAGTAGGAACATATTTCCTAGTTATATCTTTGGTGAATCAGGATATGCGGTCCCACCTTTGTAGGGAAGGATCTCCTAAATTATTGCCATCATTACATTAGTCATATTTTAACGAAACTTGATTTGAAGTAAAAATTAAGGTCATAATCTTGTCTTTTGGGGATCAGGACCCAATTCAAAAACTCTGGAGGAGGAAAACAGTAACTATAAATTCATGCCCTACGAACAATAGCCAGAAGGACTTGCCTGATCTCAACTAAACTTGGTCAGATGTAATGTCTGATGTTTCAGAAAAGCATTTTCGAAATCAGGTGTTGATTTATCTCTTTGTGGAACAGGAGGAAGGATCCTGATTCCTTGTTGTCAAACTATTTTCAAAGTTTTTTTTTTTCAGAAAATTATTTTTCGGGTCTAAAAGCTCAGGGAGAAAGTAAAAGTCAGTGTCTTAAAAGAATTTTTGAGAGTTCAGGCCTGTTACATTGTTGTACTTAGGTGTCTACTAGAATGGTTTGTCGGATTTCACCCAAATCTGGTGGAAATTCAGAGCTGATTTCCAGTTGTGGCTTTTTGGGTTCTAAACACGATCACACTTCATTGGGGAATTTTCCCCCTACATTTTAGTCATCAAAGCATCTACCAGTGGGTTCTGTAATCTCAACCAAACTTGATGAGAGTTAAGAGCTAACGTCCTAATTTTGTCTTTTTGCAGGCCAAAGACTGATCTTACCTCTGCTTAACTATGCCTTTTCAGAGCCCAGGGTCGATTCTAGCTCTGCAGAGAAAGAGACGTGACTCTTTGACGAGAGTCCCTTTATTCTCGCTATAGTCCGTTTGGCCAGAAAATGTCAGATCCCAATTATATAGTTGGTAAGAAACAACGAGGCACATGACCGCGTCTGTTTATGGTGTGAACCCGGTACCACATCTGTGGTAGGTCAGGTCATCTGGGGTAGACTACCTTTTTCATAACCATTCTCTATGCGAGAAAAAGGTTACATTTTTGCCGTTTACATCGAAAAGAAGGACTTAAAGAATACCCCATGGAAATTTGGTAGGAACCAGCAGCTAAGAATCTGACTGTGCTCTCAGAGGGTCTGAGTTACATCCAATAACCACTGTAGCTTGTGTTGTTGTGCAAATGTGACCAACAGTTCAAAGTAATGTGTCGGAAAGCTTCAGGAAATTCTGGCGCTGGAAGTCTAGTTTTTACTCACTTTTAAACCTATTTACTCTTTTATGGATTCTTTAACTTTAGAACGGAGGCTCCCTGTCCTATCTCTAGTAAGAGTAAGGTCGGATGTCAACACCAAGTTTGGTAATTTGAAACAATTGCTTACAAAATATTGGAAAATAAAGTCTTTTCTCTCCCGTTATTGTTCTTTTTAGCGTGGAAGCTATTTAAAGAAGATGCCGGTCAAGTTTGAAAATAGATAGTCAAAATAGCTACCCTAATTCACCCATTCAAACAATACGCCATGATCAGTTACGCTAAAGCTAGAATAAGAATAGAATGCAGTTTTAAAAGAATTCAACTATTTAAAAGGTAGCAATTGGAAACGAAAATATGTTGTAAAAGTTGTATTATTATAAAATTCACGGTCCTTGTCATTCTGAACAGGACTTTGTGAATAAAGAAGCAGCAGACGTCAGCCGTGTCCACGCGTCAAGGATGGTTTGTCGCCTGGAAACATCTTCAAGAAATTTATGATTAGTTTCCGTCATGGCCTATTCCTAATTTCGCACGGTACTTTGAGAGGCGTTCACAGTTTGGTAGCTGGTTAAAATAAATTTTGATGCAATACTATTTTCTTTCAATTTATCTTGTCACAGTTTGTCACATTTTGACAGCTTGACAATTTAGGTGCTATGATATAAACGTCATTTTCAAAATGAAATGTAGGCTTAGCACGAGAGGGAAAAAAAGAAAAGTAAAAACGCATTCCCATTTGGCTTTTTATTTTATTGATCGGAAAAGTATACCCAGGGACAGGGGCGTCGGGAGGGGGGAGGGCCCCCCCCCTAACGTTTTTGGTATTCGTTAAAATTTTCGCCAAAGGCAAAAATTTCGGCAGCAGTTTTGCAAAATTTTTGATTTCTGCAGAAAATTCGGCATAAATCAGGTAGCGATTCGGTAAAATTTACGAAGATCGTCCCCCCAATAAATTGAGCCTCAGGACGCCACTACCTAGGGGTACCACATGAGCTGTGTCGACCCCTGCAAGGTATAATAGATGAACCCAAGGGGAGACTCAATTTTTAGGTTAGGCATAATAAGATGATTTATTTATTTTTGCTTTTTAACGAAACTAAATGGATCGAGGGAATAAATTTGTCAGCGACTGTCTAAAAGTGAGGATTGATGTCATATTAAGTAGGCCTAATACAAATTTTATGAGGATCAAAAGTTGTTAAGGTTGGATGAGTCTGGCCTATACCATTTTTTCGTGTTTAGTTTTTTAGCTTTAAACTTTCGTGAAACCCATTCTCAAACCAATCGATTTATGGTCCAAGGTTCCTACATTCCGTAAGATAGCGTGAATTGTCTTCTATTATCTTTTGTTCCGTTTTTTTTTTCTCAAAGGTTATACAATTCACTCGATTTTTAGAAAAATCTGATGACATATCACACAACAATGTGACGATTCCTGAAAACTAAATATGAATTCTGTTGTCCCACTGATGTATATTCGTCCTGAAAATATGTTGTTATTGTCAAGTAGTAGGGGCGTTGCTTCACAAAATATACATATTGTTTTGCTCAGCAGCGACTGATATCCTTGATTTTGTTTTGTTTATTCATCTTTTTGTCTTTAGTTTTAATTCAGTTTTAATTAGAAAAGAAAACTTACTTACTGAATCTATTAGACCCGTTTAGCCCACTATGCCCTTTCAGAATTTTCAACAGGATATAAAAGGAAATTGTCAACTTTCCTTTTAATAGAAAACTCTCAAATCTGGGCCCTTTTCCAAATGTCAAAACGTTCACTTTCGTTTTCATGAATCTTGCAACGATTTCCTGTATATTTTTGTACGATTTACCTAACTTTAATTTTTCTTTCCGTTTTTTTCTCCCGAAATCTTGTATGCGCATTAAATAAAAAAACAAGTTTTTTTTTTAAATGAAAGTAAGGAGCGACATTAAAACTTAAAACGAACAGAAATTATTCCGTATATGAAAGGAGCTGTCCCCTCTTCAACGCCTCTCCCTTTACGCTGAAGTTGTTTATTGTTTAAAAAAAATAGAGTTGTGAGAAAGAGTCAAAATTTAAGAAAAACCAAAAAACTAAAAAAACAAACGCAGAAAAAAAAACAAAAAAAAAACGAAGAAAAAAATAAAAAAACAAACGCAGAAAGTCAACAAAACTAATTAAAAATCAATGAAAAAGCCATCCAAAAAAGTAAAAGACAAATAAAATTCAATAAAAGACAAAATTATAATCAAAGCTCTTTAAGAATGTGGATTTCCCAGTATTTTGACCCTCTTGGGGCAGAAATTGTTATTTTGGTACACAAAATGTCAAAAAAGGCACTTTTCTATGGTTTATGAAGATGGAGGGGGGGGCCAAGGCCGAAGGCCTCGACCGAGTCCGTTGATTTTTAATTGAAGTTATCAAGTATTTTGCAATAGGTTGCATAGGTTGCATCAAGACTGGGCTGGGTAATTGTAGAAAGAGAAAGCCAAGACAGATAGTCCAAGTAATTGAGAGGCAAATGTTTAAATGACTGGGGCACGGATAAATAGCAGGAGTGTGAATGACTCTCTTATTGGACACATACTTGTCAGGTTAAGTTTTAAGAGAAGAGCAGTGCGGTTTTAGAAAAGGTAGAGGATGTGTTGACCAAATTTTCACTCTTAGGTTAATAATTGAGAAGTGCCTAAGTTTGGTCCTCAGTTTTATAGATTATGAGCAAGCGTTCGATTCTGTTGATAGAAGAGTTTTAGCAAAGGTCTCATTCTTGTATGATATACCTGACATATGCATAAAATGATTAGTAACGTGCACGAGAATAACACAGTTGCAGTTGAGGTAGGAAATGAAGTTACCACCTAGTTTCATATCACATCAGTACATAAGCAGGACTTTGTTCTATCTCATTTTATATGGATCATTTTGATGGATTTTGTCTTAAGGAGCACAAGAAAGGCAATGAGAGGAAACAGAATCAAATGGGGAGGAAACAATCTCATGGACTTAGGTTATGCTGATGATTTAAGCATCCTAGATGAAAGTGTGAGCAAAATGAATGAAGTTTTAGAGGTTTTGCGAGTTCAGGGTGCTAGAATAGGTTTGAAAATTAATGTTAGGAAGACTAAGTCACTAATGCTAGGAATAAGTGAAGAGGAAAAGGTGACGTTGTGTAATGAAAAGATTGATCAGGTGGGAAGCTTCACTTACCTTGGTAGTCTTATTAGTAAAGATGGTGGGAGCAGTGAAGATGTTAAAAGTAGAATAGCCAAGGCTCAGGGTGTTTTTTCACAGTTAAAAAAAGTTTGGAAGAATAGGAAGATAAGTCTGCAAACCAAGATTAGAATATTAGAAGCTACAGTGATGACAGTGGTCAAATATGGCTCTGAAGCCTGGCCACTCCGAAAAGCGGATGAAGATTTGCTAGATATCTTCCATAGAAAGTTCTTAAGGATTATTCTGGGTACCCGGCTGAATGACCGTATGTCGAAGAATAGGTTATACGAAAAATGTGGTTCAATACCGCTGTCTAGGGCTATAATGAAAGAAAGGTTGAGGTGGTTAGGGCACGTTGTTCGGATGAAGGATGACAGATTGCCGAAGATTGTTCTTTTCGGCCAACCGTCTAGGGCTAAACGGAAATCAGGTCGTCCCCGTCTGGGGTGGGAGAACGCCATAAAGAAAGATTTAAAGGAAATGGGAACTTCGTGGGCGGGTGTAAAAAGGGAGGCTTTGAATAGATTGGGGTGGAGGAGGAGCGTGCGTAGCTGTGTTGGCCTCAGGCGGCTTGGTGCTGCGATGAGTTGTTAGTAGTAGTAGTAGTAGTAGTTTTTGGAAAGGCATGCCTGCCTAGAGTCTTAGACAAGCTGATCAAGAATTTTAAAAAAGAGGCAAACAAGGATTTTTCAGGATTTTAGATCATGAAAAATTTATTGCCTATATTATCAAATTCTCTGTTATTTTTACCTTATTTGTGTAACAATGTATGTTTTGTGGGAAATAAGGTCAGGAAATACAACTCCGCTGAGGTTTGTCAAATAAAGGGCCTTAGAACCATTATTTTATCGATTACACCGTGAAACATTGAATTACTATCTTCGAGTTCCATCCTTTGGAATTTTGATCCTATGTGGGTCAAAACTGACGTTTGGGGGCAGAAAATGGTGGAAAAATCCATATTGCTCTGGCATGATCTCTTTTTTAACTTCAAAAAGACATTAGATATGGCGATTTCTTTCAAACATCCTACGACTACTGATTGGATACGATCAGCTCGAGGAAAAGCAGAAGAAAAACTGACATCAGTGCCTCCCACGCAAAAAGTAATTTCCTTTGTATTTTGAGGGGGGAGTGGCTATTCTTCTATGACCAATATCTTTGACCACGTTGAATCCAGTGGCGCACTTTCCATTTCGGTTTGGCTTCATTTTTGAGGGTTAGGCTCTTTTTTTGGAATTACCTTAAATTTGCTGTTGCAATAGACCTTACTGTAAAGATTAATCGAAATAATGGTTACCATTCCCGAATCATCGTCATATGGTAGTTTTCCTCACAAGACAGTTTTCTTTTTAAAATTTTGCCCTTTTTTTAAACTTTTGCTTAATTTGGACCATGGTTTACTTTCCCTAGCCATGATAGTCTATATTTAAAAATTAGTATTGCCAGTCAAGTCATGTTTTATTCTTTTGATCAACTTTTTCTGATCTTTCCGTTATACGCATTGCACTGCATCAGGTGTCTACACAGGGTAATCGGTTTTTACAACGCATCAACAATGGAAAAAAAGACAAACAAATGTATTATTAGGGCTCCGTATGTGTCTATCAGGGAGAGGGGGGTTTATGTTTGTTTCGTATACAGCCTAGGCATATATATGGGTATATCAGGGGATAGGGTTGAACTGCCACCAATGCGACTTCAACCTTAAAAAAGAGCATAAAATTAGCCGAGGATTTTTCCCCCTCTTAGAAACTATGTATACCGTGTTGCGCTTGCAAAGTGCGGTCGAACTATGCAAAGTGTTTTGGAGACTGTACCAAGCTTGGTGGAACCGTGTGGCACACGTAGCGTTCCGAGATTTACACCTGGTGGCGGGAAGTGTGTGGCCTGGTTGCCTCTGTTTTTGTTCTAGCGACGAGTAAACGACTAAAAAATACATTTATTTAGTGCTATACATATAACAGGAAAGATCCAATTTTTCTTCTGTTGATGAACAAAATGTAAATTTACGCGCAATGGTCACGTAGGATTGTTGTGCAATTTCACCGTGCGCAAGCGTAACGAAGGAATTCATTTTCCCATTAAGGAAAATAATAGAGGAAATGCTTTTATAATGGCTGCCTTACTGGCCATGTTGCTGTAATTAAATATGAATAATTTATGGTAAAGTAACTCTAGCTTTTGCCGTTTAAGATAAAAATATTGTTACAATGTTGATAATAATCAACATGTGTAGTAATAAATATATAATAATATATAAATAAATAATAATTTATGTTAAAGTTTTTGTAATAATATTAAATAAAAAGGTTGTTATAATATAATGAACAACATGGAAACTTAAAATGAACAGAAATTATTCCGTATATGAAAGGGGCTGTCCCCTCTTCAACACCTCACTTTTTACGCTAAGGTTTTCTATTGTTTTAAAAAATTACAGTTGTGAGACAGAGTCAAACTTTAGCGTAAAGAGCGCGGGGTTGAGGAGGGGACCGCCCCTTTCATATACGGAATAATTTCTGTTCGTTTTAAGTTTTAATGTCGCTCCTTACTTTCAGTTAAAAAAACTTGTTTTTTTTATTTAATTTTTGAACGTTTTTGAATAAATGCAGGTTTTGATCTTGGCTCACCGTACATGAATAATTAAAACAAAATTTGCATATTGATTTACTTTTATTTGGTTAAATGGCTTTCTCGAAACTTGTTCAATTTTATTTACGAACGTTTTTATTAGTAATAAATATACGTAACTTACGAATTAACTTACGTAACAAACTTCTATATTCATATATTTTTTTTATTTAATTTCTGAAGGTTTTTGAATTAATGTAGCTTCGGTTTTGGCTTACCGTACATGAATAGTTAAAACCAAATTTGCATATTAATTTTACTTTTTGGCTAAATAACTTTCTCGAAATTTTGTTCTGACGTAACTTACGAATCAACATACGTAACGAACTTCTATATTCGTATATTTTTATTACATATATTAGGGAGTTCGCCCCCCCCCCTAGTCAATACCCCACTCTTTATGTTAAAGTTCGAATCTTGTTCGAATCACAAACCCCTGAATGACAAAGGCCGGTTAATTAGAATAGATAGCTCTATTGAAAGTACTAAAAAAAACTTTAGTAGCAGGAAAGACCAAACCTCAGAAACCAACCCGTGTGTATAAAATGCGGCCCAAACGTGGGGCTGAAAAAGGACAACTGAACGGCCAAAAAAGACACACTAAAAAAATCCTTTGCCTGGCAACATCTTACAAGGTGTGGCAACATCTTACAAGGACAAAATACCGAAAAGGGTGAACTGAAGAGACTTTACAATGTAGCCAAATGCTACAAATTGAAAAAATGTATTAAAATGTAAGCATATTGAAAATGTATTTCCGAATACCAAGAAGCTGTATAATGTACGGCACAAGCAAAGTCATATTTCGATATGAGTCTCAATCAACATAAAACTACGGTTTTTAGGCAAGATATTCCGTTTACTTTAGAAACCGCAAAATAATGTTGTGAACTGAGAAAAAAAACATGTAAAACAATAAATAATACTAATTTTCATTTCATTTGAGAAAACATGACCAACCCTATGCTTTTTACTATAAGTCATAATTTGCTCAACTGAAAGTAAGGAGCAACATTACTTAAAACAAACATTAAAACGAACGGAAACTATCCCTATATGAAAATGGCTGCCTCTCCTAAACCACTCGCTTTTTTAGACTAAAGTTTAACTTTTTGTCCCAATTCTATAGGAACGACTGCAGAAACACAGGGCCGTTGGATTGAAATAACAAGCTTTTTAGAGCACTAAAAAACTTTAGCGCAACGAGTGAAGGGTTGAGGAGGGGGAAGCCCTCCCTATTATTGGAATAATTTCCGTTAATTTTAAGTTTTAATGTTGCTCCTTACTTTCAGATGAAAAAAAACTTTTTTTTTCAAATTTAATCACCAAATAAGTCAAATTCTTTTCTTGTTTGTTGGTTTTGTAAAAAAAAAATTAGTTCTTAGAGTTTGGTTTCATTGACAAAGGTCAATCCTTAATTGTCGTTTATTACCCTGAACGGTTTAATGACAAAATTACGAAGGTGATGTGATATCATATGAAATTTCATTTGGCGGGTTGTTCCTCATACATTGTCCAAAGTACAATTACTATATAATAATATATCAGCTTTCCAATTTATGTGGTCAAATGTATTAAACAGAGTTGAAATTTTCTGTCATTTAATAAATAGCCAACTTCCTTGCCTAGTTTCATTTAATGGCATTTTTTAATTTTTCTTTATACTTTGTCCTCGACCCTTGAAGGCTAAATGTGAAATAAGATTTCATTAGTATTAGGCTATTATTATTTTAATAATCATGTCTAACTTAGTTGGAATATTCTTGTCCACTATAATTCATTCTCGTGTTAAGGTAATGGACCAGCTTCTGGCTCCTAAAGCATGATTCTGACTTTAAATAAGGAAAGTTTGGTTTACAGTGTTCTTAAATTCCGGAAAGATGTACCGTTGTAATTCATGAACTTGAAACTTTTCAACTTCGTAATCCTATTGCAATAATTCTGAATCACCTAAATTAGATATTCTTAGAGAATTACCTATTGGGAACAACTTAACCCCCAAAAATTATTAATAGTTATCGATAATTATTAATAGTTATCGACAATGAAGCGCCAATAAGGTTGTGTTGATGGAATCGTATCATATCGGTTACAGGTTAATACCTTATTACTTACAGTCATCATTTTCTAGTTTTTTTTTTACCCTTCCTTTCAAAAGATTTGTAGTCCTGCAAAGGACTACAAAAAGAGTCCTGCAAAAGGCATTCAAAGAGAGTCCTGCAGGAAGTCCTGCAAAGAGACATTCAGCTCTTTTGCCTAACGGCATGTAATCAGATGAAAGAGAGTGATGCTCGTTGGAGCGTCGGCAAGGGGAAGAAAACTTACCGTTTTACTCAATGCACTTAATGTACTTAATTTATCTGTTCTATGGCACGTTATTGCCATCATATTGTCTACGACAACCCGCAGAAATGATTATCTGAAATTGGGCACTAAACCTCGGAATATTGAACCCATGTTCTGGCACGTGTGCAGAAGTTAGTTTGATTAGCAATATTTGAAAAAAAGGAACCGGCATGTTATATGAAAAACTTCAGGAATTTCAGGGGAAAGTCTAAGGAATTCCAGGGATATCGTGAGGATGACTTGGGTCTCAAGGCTTCTTCCTACTTACACACCTAGGTGCATGGGCCTCCTTGTAGGTTCATTAAGAAAAGTAGTCTTAAAAGGCTGTGCTATGATTAGTAAAGCGCACGTTGGCTCAGCTGAGCTTATTCAAGTCTAGTCAAAGGAAGAGTGCCCTCCCCCAACTACATAAAAACACACCTAGGTACATGGGTCTCCTTGTAGGTTCATTAAGAAAAGTAGTCTTAAAAGGCCGTGCTATGATTAGTAAAGCGCACGTTGGCTCAGATGAGCTTATTCAAGTCTAGTCAAAGGAAGAGTGCCCTCCCCCAAGTACATAAAAACAAAATAGTTCTAAAATTTTGCACTTTCCATGCGCTTCTAATGCTCCCCCTATATTACAAAAAAAAAACTGATACCCATGTGTCTAAGTCTTTATTTTATCTCATGTCTCATTATTATTTATAGCTGACACTTCTAGCACACTCAGTTTCTTTTAAGACACGCTTTCCAGAGCCCCCCTCCTAACATAAGGCGAGAGCTTGCATCCGTGGAAAATTGGCATCCAATGTAGGTACTTACGCAAGGAAGGGGGCTCTTGGGTTTAAAGCTTTAGCACGGGAAGAATCTTATATATCTTGTGGTTAACTTAGGTGCCTGGGACCAAGATCTATAATGTTTAAATGTGTATTCCCATTCTGTTAGTGACTGTTTATTGCCTTCGCACTGTACGTCCGAATTCGGTATTTGCTTCCTTCTTTTACCTTGACACTAATCGAATTTCTAGTCGCAACTCATCGAAAAATACGAGCCTTTTATCCCCGCACTAAATCCTTGGATGCATTTTCTGTTAATTTCATTCCTTATCTCTATCTTCAGTACATACGTATATTTCAGCCCGTAGATTATGAGGATATTCAGCCCGTTTTAGCCCCATTTTGACTTCGTGCCGTGCTTACGAATTTGATTTTTTTTTTTTTTTTTTTTTTTTTTTTTTTTTTTTTACGTTTATGAAAGTAGAGGAGGGGGTGCCAGTCCCACGAGAACCACGTGGTTTATGGTTTTCTCAGTGAGAATGAAAAAACAGATGAAATTCTCACTTGAAAAACCATGAATTTCGACAAATTTATTAACGTATAACTTGTAAATACATTAATTTTTAAAAATTTATTTGGTTTTTTTGGTTTTTGCGTGTTATAATTAAATAAATGTGTCAAAATTACTGTATTTTCAAGTTTGAATTTCATAAATGTGTCAAAATACATGGGATTTCACGTGAGAATTTCATAAATGTGACAAAATTCATGGTTTTTCAAGTGAGAATTTCATCTGTTTTTTCATTCTCACTGAGAAAACCATAAACAACGTGGTGCTGTCACGAGTCAGAACACCTGTGCTGTCGACCTCAATTCACCTATCGTGAATCAATAATTCCACTTAGAAACAACAAATTAATTTTCCCTTTCTTGACAGATCAATCAATCAATGACATCATCTGTCAGACTTTAAAAATTTCCGCCTAGAAACATTTCTCCAGGAATAGATCCAAAATCATTAATGTCTTTGCCTCGGGAACAGTTCTACTGGTCGAACTCCAAAGGATATTAATAACCAAAGGCCATGGAAACAATTAGGCAAGAAACATCTTAGCGATGAATTGTTTTAGCGCACGAAAAGGTTTCCAAATAATTTGAAATGCATTGACGCAGAGATGCCAATAACAAAGGAACACGCTGAATTTGCGTTTAGGGATTATTTGGGAGAAACCGTTTTAGACAGGTTATGGAACTATTTCGTTGAAACAGATAGAGACATTTTAAAAGAAGATTTTTGAAGAGATTTTGGAGGAGGTTTTGAGTGTGGTCGTTATAATACACAAGTTTCAATTGAACAGTGTTGTGAGGTCCTCTACCCCAACCCCAAAGGTTCCGATACCCCGACCACAACCCCCCAGGCCGCCCCCGGTCCGCCAAGGTTCTCTGGGCGTCCAAAGGGCCACCGGCGCCCCCAAAGACCCACCCAGACCCCCAAAAGCCCTCCCTGTGCTCCAAAGGCCCTCCCTGTGCCCCCAAAGGCCCTCCCTGTGCCCCAAAGGCCCTCCCCCGGCCCCCCTCCTCCTCCTCCTCCTCCTCCCACCTCCTCCTCCTCCTCCTCCTCCCTCCTCCTCCTCCTCCTCCTCCTCCTCCTCCCTCCTCCTCCTCCTCCTCCTCCTCCTCCTCATCCCTCCTCCTCCTCCTCCTCCTCCTCCTCCTCCTCCCACCTCCTCCCTCCTCCTCCTCCTCCCTCCCCCCCCCCATTCCCTCCCCATTTTTTATACTTTTTTTGTGCATTGAGACACAGAACGATCCCCTGCCCCCGCCCCCTCCCCCTCCAAAGGTCTGATTTCTTCAAAGTTCATTTTGAATTTCTTTCATTGAAATGCAAGAGTTGGAATATTTCAGTAGTGTTTGGTTGTGGTATACCTTGTCACAGTTACATTTTCTTGATTTTTCAAAGTTCATTTTGAATTTCTTTCGTTGAAATGCAAGAGTTGGAATATTTCACTAGTGTGATGTTGTAGTTTACCATGTCACAGTTACATTCACTTAATTTTTCATAGTTCATTTTGAATTTCTTTCGTTGAAATGCAAGAGTTGGAATATTTCACTAGTGTGATGTTGTAGTTTACCCTGTCACAGTTACATTCCCTTAATTTTTCATAGTACATTTTGAATTTCTTTCGTTGAAATGCAAGAGTTGGAATATTTCAGTAGTGTTTGGTTGCGGTTTACCATGTCACAGTTACATTCCCTTAATTTTTGATAGTCCATTTTGAATTTCTTTCGTTGAAATGCAAGAGTTGGAATATTTCAGTAGTGTTTGGTTGCGGTTTACCTTGTCACAGTTACATATACTTTATTTTTCAAAGTTCATTTTGAATTTCTTTCATTGAAATGCAAGAGTTGGAATATTTCAGTAGTGTTTGGTCGTGGTTTACCTTGTCACAGTTACATTTTCTTAATTTTTCATAGTCTATTTTGAATTTCTTTCGTTGAAATGCAAGAGTTGGAATATTTCACTAGTGTTTGGTTGCGGTTTACCTTGTCACAGTTACATTCCCTTAATTTTTCAAAGTTCATTTTGAATTTCTTTCATTTAAATGAAACAGTTGGAATATTTCACTAGTGTTTGGTTGTGGTTTACCATGTCAAAGTTACATTCAATTAATTTTTCAAAGTTCATTTTGAATTTCTTTCGTTGAAATGAAAGAGTTGGAATATTTCACTAGTGTTTGGTTGAGGTTTACCTTGTCACAGTTACATTTTCTTTATTTTTCAAAGTTCATTTTGAATTTCTTTCGTTGAAATGCAAGATTTGGAATATTTCACTAGTGTTTGGTCGTGGTTTACCTTGTCACAGGTACATTCTATTAATTTTTCAAAGTTCATTTTGAATTTCTTTCGTTGAAATGAAAGAGTTGGACTATTTCAGTAGTGTTTGGTTGCGGTTATCCATGTCACTGTTAAATTTTCTTTATTTTTCAAAGTTCATTTTGAATTTCTTTCGTTGAAATGCAAGAGTTGGAATATTTCAGTAGTGTTTGGTTGTGGTTTACCATGTCACAGTTACATTTTCATGATTTTTCAAAGTTCATTTTGAATTTCTTTCATTGAAATGCAAGAGTTGAAATATTTCACTAGTGTTTGGTTGTGGTTTACCATGTCACAGTTACATTTTCCTGATTTTTCAAAGTTTATTTTGAATTTCTTTCATTGAAATGCAAGAGTTGGAATATTTCAGTAGTGTTTGGTTGTGGTTTACCTTGTCACAGTTACATTTTCTTGATTTTTCAAAGTTAATTTTGAATTTCTTTCATTGAAATGCAAGAGTTTGAATATTTCAGTAGTGTTTTGTTGTGGTTTTCCTTTGTCAAAGTTACATTTTCTTGATTTTTCAAAGTTAATTTTGAATTTATTTCGTTGAAATGCAAGAGTTGGAATATTTCAGTAGTGTTTGGTTGTGGTTTACATTGTCAAAGTTACATTTTCTTGATTATTCAAATTTCTTTTTGAATTTCATTCGTTGAAATGCAAGAGTTGGAATATTTCAGTAGTGTTTGGTTGTGGTTTACCTTGTCATAGCTACATTTTCATGATTTTTCAAAGTTCATTTTTAATTTATTTCTTTGAAATGCAAGAGTTTAAATATTTCAGTAGTGTTTGGTTGTTGTTTACCTTGTCACAGTTACATTTTCTTGATTCTTCAAAGTTCATTTTGAATTTCTTTAGTTGAAATGCAAGAGTTGTAATATTTCAATAGTGTTTGTTTGTGGTTTACCTTATCAGACTTACATTTTGTTGATTTTTCATATTTCATTTTGAATTTCTTTCGTTGAAATGCAAGAGCTGGACTATTTCAGTAGAGATTGTTTATGGTTTACCTTGTCACACTTACATTTTCCTGATTTTTCAAAGTTTAATTTGAATTTCTTATGTCGAAATGCAAGAGTTTTAATATTTCAGTAGTGTTTGGTTGTGGTTTACCTTGTCAAAGTTACATTTTCTTGATTTTTCAAAGTTCATTTTGAATTTCTTTTGTTGAAATGAAAGAGTTGGAATATTTCAGTAGTGTTTGGTTGTGGTTTACCTTGTCACAGTTACATTTTCATGATTTTTAAAAGATAAATTTTAATTTCTTTCGTTGAAAAGCAAGAGTTGGAATATTTCAGTAGTGTTTGCTTGTGGGTTACCTTGTCACAGTTACATTTTCTTGATTTTTCAAAGTTCATTTGAATTTCTTTCGGTGAAATGCAAGAGTTGGAATATTTCAGTAGTGTTTGCTTGTGGGTTACCCTGTCACAGTTACATTTTCTTGATTTTTCAAACTTCATTTTGAATTTCTTTCATTGAAATTCACGAGTTGGAATATTTCAAAAGTGTTTGGGTGTGGTTTCCATTGTCACAGTTACATTTTCTTGATTTTTCAAAGTTCATTTTGAATTTCTTTCGTTGAAATACAAGAGTTGGAATATTTCAGTAGTGTGTTTGGTTGTGGTTTACCTTGTCAAAGTTACATTTTCTTGATTTTTCAAAGTTCATTTTGAATTTCTTTCGTTGAAATGCAAGAGTTGGATTATTTCACTAGTGTGTGGTTTTGGTTTAACTTGTCACAGTTACATTTTCTTGATTTTTCAAAGTTCATTTTTTATTTCTTTCATTGAAAAGCAAGAGCTGGAATATTTCAGTAGTGTTTGCTTGTGGTCTACATTGTCACAGTTAAATTTTATTTATTTTTAAAAGTTCATTTGAATTTCTTTAGGTTAAATGCCAGAGTTGGAATATTTCAGGAGTGTTTGATTGTGGGTTACCCTGTCACAGTTACATTTTCTTGATTTTTCAAAGTTCATTTTGAATTTCTTTCATTGAAATGCAAGAGTTGGAATATTTCAAAAGTGTTTGGGTGTGGTTTCCATTGTCACAGTTACATTTTCTTGATTTTTCAAAGTTCATTTTGAATTTCTTTCGTTGAAATACAAGAGTTGGAATATTTAAGTAGTATTTTTTTGTAGTTTACCCTGTCACAGTTACATTTTCTTGATTTTTCAAAGTTCATTTTGAATTTCTTTCGTTGAAATGCAAGAGTTGGAATATTTCAGTAGTGTTTTCTCGTTATTTACCTTGTCACAGTTACATTTTCGTGTTTTTTTAAAGTTCATTTAGAATTTCTTAAGTTTAAATGAAAGAGTTGTAATATTTAAGAATTTTTTTTTCGCTGTGTTACGGTTACATGTTAAATTTAAGTTATTTTTCAAAGATCATTTAGAATTTCTTTCATTGAAAAGCAAGTGTTGGAGTATTTCAGTAGTGTTTGTTCGTGGTTTACCTGGTCACAGTGAAATTTTCTTGATTTTTAAAATCTCATGTGAATTTCTTTAGTTGAAATGCAAGTTTTGGTATATTTCATTATTTTTTGGTTGTGGGTTAACATGTAACATTTACATTTTATTGATTTTTAAAAGTTCATTTTGAATTTATTTCGTTGAAATGCAAGAGTTGGACTATTTCAGTAGTGTTTGTTGGTGGTTTACCTTGTCACAGTTACTTATACTTTATTTTTAATAGCTCATTTAGAATTTATTTATTTGAATTGCAAGAGTTGGACTATTTCAGTAGTGTTTGGTCGTTGTTTAGCTTGTCACAGTTACATTTTCGTGATTTTTTAAAGTTCATTTTAATTTATTTAATTTAAATGAAAGAGTTGGAATATTTAAGTAGTGTTTGGTTGTGGTTTACCTTGTCACAGTTACATTTTCTTGATTTTTCAAAGTTCATTTTGAATTTCTTTCGTTGAAATGCAAGAGTTGTAATATTTCAGTAGTATTTGTTTGTGGTTTACCTTGTCACAGTTACATTTTATTGATTTTTTAAAGTTCATTTTGAATTTCTTTCATTGAAATGCAAGAGTTGGAATATTTCAGTAGTGTTTGGTTGTGGTTTACCTTCTCACAGTTACATTTTCTTTATTTTTCAAAGTTCATTCTGAATTTCTTTCATTGAAATGCAAGAGTTGGAATATTTCAGTAGTGTATGTTTCTGGTATATCTTGTCACAGTTACATTTTCTTGATTTTTCAATGTTCATTTTGAATTTCTTTCTTTGAAATGCAAGTGTTGGAATATTTCAGTAGTGTTTGGTGGTGGTTTACCTTGTCGCAGTTACATTTTCTTGATTTTTCAAAGTTTATTTGAATTTATTAAATTTTAATGCAAGAGTTGGAATATTTCAGTATTGTTTGGTTGTGGTTTAACCTGTCACAATTACATTTTCTTGATTTGTAAAAGTTCATTTTGAATTTCTTTCATTGAAATGCAAGAGTTGGAATATTTCAGTAATGTCTGGTTATGGTTTACCTTGTCACAGATACATTTTCATGATTTTTCAAAGTTCATTTTTAATTTATTTCTTTGAAATGCAAGAGTTGGAATCTTTCAGTATTGTTTTGTTATGGTATACCTTGTCAAAGTTACATTTTCATGATTTTCCAAAGTTCATTTTGAATTTCTTTCATTAAAATGCAAGAGTTGGAATATTTCAGTAGTGTTTGGTCGTGGTTTACCTTGTCACAGTTACATATTCTTGATTTTTCAAAGTTCATTTTGAATTTCTTTCATTGAAATGCAAGAGTTGGAATATTTCAGTAGTGTTTGGTTGTGGTATAACTTGTCACAGTTACATTTTCTTTATTTTTCAAAGTTCATTTTTAATTTATTTAGTTGAAATGCAAGAGTTGGAATATTTCAGTAGTGTGATGTTGTAGTTTACCATGTCACAGTTACATTCCCTTAATTTTTCAAAGTTCATTTTGAATTTCTTTCGTTGAAATGCAAGAGTTGGAATATTTCACTAGTGTGATGTTGTAGTTTACCCTGTCACAGTTACATTCCCTTAATTTTTGATAGTCCATTTTGAATTTCTTTCGTTGAAATGCAAGAGTTGGAATATTTCAGTAGTGTTTGGTTGAGGTTTACCATGTCACAGTTACATTCACTTAATTTTTGATAGTACATTTTGAATTTCTTTCTTTGAAATGCAAGAGTTGGAATATTTCAGTAGTGTTTGGTTGAGGTTTACCTTGTCACAGTTACATTTTCTTGATTTTTCAAAGTTCATTTTGAATTTCTTTCGTTGAAATGCAAGAGTTGGAATATTTCAGTAGTGGTTTGTCGTGGTTTACCTTGTCAGAGTTACATTTTCTTAATTTTTGATAGTTCATTTTGAATTTCTTTCGTTGAAATGCAAGAGTTGGAATATTTCAGTAGTGTTTGGTTGCGGTTTACCTTGTCACAGTTACATTATCTTAATTTTTCAAAGTTCATTTTGAATTTCTTTCGTTGAAATTCAAGAGTTGGAATATTTCACTAGTTTTTGGTAGTGGTTTACCATGTCACAGTTACATTCCATTAATTTTTCACAGTTCATTTTTAATTTCTTTCGTTGACATGCAAGATTTGGAATATTTCAGTTGTGTGTGGTTGCGGTTCACCTTGTCAAAGTTAAATTGACATGATTTTCCAAAGTTCATTTTATATTTCGGACATTGAAATGATAGAGTTGGAATATTTCAGTAGTGATTTGTCGGGGTTTACATTGACAGAGTAACATCCCATTAATTTTTCAAAATTAATTTTGAATTTCTATAGATGAAATGGAAGAGTTGGTCTCTTACACTAGTTGTTGGTTGAGGTTAACCTTGTCACAGTTACATTTTCTTGATTTTTCAAAGTTCATTTTGAATTTCTTTCGTTGAAATGAAAGAGTTGGAATATTTCACTAGTGTTTGGTTGTGGTTTACCATGTCACAGTTACAT